>NC_064811.1:55370414-55579138 GCF_023721935.1 Panthera uncia
CCCAAAAGTTATATTTTTTAAAACTATTTTAAGGCATCTATGAAAACTATTAAAAAGGACAGTGATATACAGATGTTACTCATCTATCTATTAATAAAACATTTTTTGAAAGAAGCCTTAACGGTTAACAATAAAGAATAAACATTTCATGACAGAATCATTTATCATTTATTTTTCGACTATAGATATTTGAGTATAAAAACTATATGATAAATGGGAAAAAAAGATGAGATATTGCTTCTGGAAAAAAAGCAAGATACAATATGTGTACTAACAGGAACATATACTAGGAACATATGTACAGATTGATATAATATGAAGATGTCTAGATTATCTCAATTTGGGGGTATATGCAAACTTTCTACAATATTCATATTACCTTTTAAGTTTTAATTTAGTAATTTAGTAAGTTTAGTAATTTAATGCATTTAGAGCAAAGAAATCTCTATCTCAACATACGTGAGTTTTATTATTTTATCAAATTTCTAATTTTCTGTACCAACATCATCCAAAAGAGTCTTTTTATATCCAAAGGATATGTGTGAACTGTCCTAAACTAGATCTATCATTTTTAAAAATGTTTAATCTTATAACCTCATCCCAAAAGTTCATATAAACTTTGTGAGTTTTTAAAGCTCTATATATATGCCTATGGAAATTGTTTTTTCACTCCTGATTCCCTATGCATGTTGCAATCCAGAATTAAGAAAAGTATTATAAAAACAAATGAAAGTTGATTAAAAAAACACTATTTTTTATATAACATTATATATTAATGTTATACAAGAGGCCATTCTTTAATCGAAATAAACCTCATAAATTATCTTAGTAGGAGAGCAGAAAAAACTATGCTCAATGCCCCTCTTATTTATAATAATGTACATTCAAAAATCAAACAAAAAAAGAAACCAAAAACACAATGTAAATTCAATACAAATTGAATATAGGTTATTCATATTTTCCATTTAAACAAATATGTATATTTGTTGGCATAGGAGTGAAATGATCATACTATTTTCAACCTTAAAATTTTCTCCCCAGGTGGTGATTTTTAAAGATTTTAATTAGCTTATTGCTATCACTTCCTGAGTGGCTCACAGACCTTATAGATTAAACAACCATGGATAATGCATTACAATATTTTACAATATTAAAGCAAAAACAGAGAAACAACGTTTTGTCTTTAGTACAAAAGATTTTTAAACCACAAAAAATCTGGACTTTGCCTTGCTTTTTTTTAACTTATTTCTCATTTTTGTGAACTGCAGCAGGGTGCACAGGTGCAAAACCAAGAACAACCAACTGTAAGTTTCTTTTAATTATTTCTTGTAGAGACATGAACTCTAAAGTATAATATTATGCACAGTTCAATGGTACTTAAATGCCTTCTGTCTAAAAATTAATAAATAAACCCCATAAAATAATAATCTTTACCAAAAAAATCACTTCAGCAAACAATCGTATGAATTGACCTCAATATTCACCTGAAAATCTTGGGATTCTTTTTATGACCCAAGTCACGTATTTTTGGTTTTCATGTATATTTTGCAGCATGAGAAAATTATCTCAGAATTTAATATTGGGGAGAAAAGGAAAACAAATGTAAAGTTTAATATCTCTCCTGACTAAAGACTGGGGGAAGGATCTTCTCTGACCCATCTTTGAATAACTCTCATACACTTGCATTTACTTCCTCTTTTTGTTTTCCAAATATGTTTGAATGAACACATTTAGATATGTCTCCTTTCATGAGAAATAGTTGCTTTGGAGTGTAATTTGTTGATTTGTTTTTATTCACATGGGAAGATTTAATGACGTATTTTTATAAATTCACATAACCAATAGAAGAGAGGCAAATAAAAACAGAAAATTCCCTAAGTGATCTTTAGTGAATAAAATGAAGCTGAAAAGAATCCAAAGTATAAATATAGGAATCCTCCCACATCACATTGTTTTACTATTCTGCTATAATTAGTTTAGAAAAAAAAGTGTGCTCTCAACCTAATCTCTAGATAAATAAAACTTGTAAACAATTACAAATATGTGGTAAGAACACAGATATACACATATTTTAAAAGCTATATATGCACATATATTTCTTTGCATGTGCTATGTTTGTGCATATGTCAAAGCTCTCTATGAGACTTTTCTAGGTATTGTACTTATTATAATGCCCAACATTTATTGAGCACTATTCATATATGCAAGACCTGGCAATGTGGTTTACATTATGGATTACCTCATCTAATCTGTTTGAAACTAATACTATTTTTAATATTTGTTGAAAATCAAGAAATGGAAGAGAAGCGTACAAATCCGTATCTTGTAAAATAATATGGTTGTTGAGTTCACTGCTTCCAATATTGTATTTCTTCAATGTCAAAGACTAAAATATATTACTTCAAAAAGTTCTGATTTCAGATTCTAGCCTACAATTATACCATCTGCACAATGTATTCTTTTTGCAGTGCCGTGAAAATGATGAAAGATTGCTTAATCAGAAAACTGCCAAGTATATCCCAGTTCATTACGTACTGAGTAACTATCCTCACTATGAGCCCAGTTACTACCCACATAAACCAGCTGTACCAGTTAATAATCAATATATGCCTTATCCATATTATGCAAAACCAGTTGCAGTTAGGCCACATGTCCAAATTCCTCAGTGGCAAGTCCTGCCAAATACCTACACACCCACTGTGGTACGTCACCCACACCTACCTGCGTCATTTATTGTCATTCCCCCAAAGAAAATTCAGGATAAGACAGGCAACCCTACCATCAATACCATTGCTACTGCTGAGCCTACACTTACTCCTACCACTGAACCAATAGTGAACACGGTAGTCACTACAGAAGCATCCTCAGAATTCACCATCACAAGCACACCTGAGACTACCACAGTTCCAGTGACTTCAACCATGGTCTAAAAACTCTAAGGAAACGTCAAAGAAGATGACATCACAGGTAAATGAGCAAAAGACAAAACTAAATAATAAAGACAAGATTAAATTTCTGACTCTTGATTTCGGCTCAAGTCATGACCTCACGGGTTCAGGGGTTTGAGCCTCTGCATTGGGCTCTGCTCTGTCTGTGCAGACCCTGCTTGGGATTCTCTCTCTCCCTGTCTGTCCCTCCCCCACTCGCTCACTTGCCCTCTGTCTCTCAAAATAAATAAATAAACTTAAAAAAAATATTTAATAAAAATGTTTTAAAAATAATACAGACAAGATCCATGGATTCATCAGTACAATCATAACATCTAAGATAGTACAATAGACAAATTAAGTCTGTTACAGGAGCAGTCAAAATGGATTCATTATAATTTTACTTTGTTGGTGCCACACCACCGATATAGTAGATTCTGTTTCAGTAAGAAATGAAATATCTTATTTTACAAAATGAAGAAAAATTTGAGCTTTTATTATCAAACTTAATTTCAACAATTGGAACACTACTAGAATCTATTAGTTTTACTTTATTTCTGTTCACACATGAAGTAAAAACTTGTGATTTTTCTTATCTCAAACATAAATTTTCTTAGAACATTTATACAGAATATGAGTTTAAATATATTTTAAACATGTGATCATGTTCTTCCACTCTAATTTTGCCCTAAATTGAATAAAAGGAAATACATTTCCCATACATTTCTTTATTTCAGACATCATTTCAGAAAGGACCCATGAAGTTAGGCACCCGAAATTTCTCATATTGTAAGATAAACCCATGAAAGAATTGTAATTCTTAATTTAAAAAGCACATACATACTAAAAGAATATTTTCAGAATCTTAAATTTGATGCCAATATTCCCATTTATTATTTGGATCCAATAATAAGGGTGAGTCTAAAATAACTTGCAACTTATGGGAAGAAGTTAAAGGGAAAGATCAATAAAATAGAAAATAACCAAAGAGTTTAAATAATTTGGGGAGAAAATTGTGAAATTTGGAGTTTCTTTGCAATAAATATTTTCAGTACATCACACTGCCTATATGTTATGTAATCTAAAATACAACACAGTAATCTGTGTTACAAGTGGAATAGCATTAGACCACAGAGGGCTGTTTCTTCCATCTGTGTGAATTTGGGCAAGTCACTACTCTCTCTGAACTTTCACTTTCTCTTAATTGTGGTTTCTATAAGACTCAAGTGGCAATGCATATTGTGAAAAGATTGTAAAAACTGGTCAGTCTACAAAACATAATGCATTAGAAAAAATAAAAATAATAAATAATAAAATTTATTTTTAACCAACATCTTGTCCTTACTAGATGGTAATTACTTTATATAATTACCTCTGATTATTCCTATAGCAACCATATGGGACAGATTATATTACTATGTTGAATTCACACACACAAAAATAAATATAAACAGGCCTATGGATCTTAACTAAATTACCATAGCTCAAAAGTTCAAAACTGGAAACCAAACCAAAACTGTCTGATTTCAGATGATAAAGCTTAATTACTATGCCATCTATTTCTGTACAGGCTGTCTAATGTGCAGAAAAACAGAAAATACATTATGGTTTCCTTAGATCAGTGTATGTGTAAATTTTATTATTTGGTTGCTATTTAATAGGACATATGGTAGGAAAAAGAAGATAAGATGCTGGATAAATTTTTGACTTATTAAAATTTAGAAAACACAATGAGAAAATTAATGGAGACAACATGAAAGCAAGTAGTACACAGTTACATATTTTATTGATTCAAAAGATGTTACATGATTATATTTTTAATGGAATAATCATTATTTCAATAGTTACATTTGTTCAAAACTCATGAACCTAGATTTCTAAGCGACAACCAGTGTATAATATCACTTATAAAGAAGCATGTAAAGGACATTGTCTTGGTGTAAATATTCAGTGAAGTCAATTATTCTCAGTTACTATAAGCCAATTTCAAATATTTATATTTAAATATTTATATTTAAATTTTTAATTTGATAAAATCCTTGGATACAGACATAAGAGATAAATCATTTAAGTTAAACAATAGTGTACATGAAAACTGTTAACACATTATACATTAAATTCCTAAACTGTCATCATTTTTTATAGGTCTTGCTGAAACCAAATGACTACTCCAAACTCTTCTTTGGTCACCCATCCACCTTCATTCAAGAAAGAGAAAGTGATTTCAATGGATTTGGCTCCTTTCTCTTCTCCCCTTACATTTTACATCCATGTCTCATTTAATTTTTTGTTTCTTGCACAATAAAGCCATTTGAATGCAAGCGGATCTCTTAATTGAGGAGTCTGTGGCTATACCTCAGGGATCTTTGAAACCTTGAAAGTCCAAGGCAAATTTAGTGTGAGTTTGAGTAAACAAGTTTATCTGGGGCAAAGTTCAAAATAGCATCTAATTCTCGAAGTGGTACATGGTCTAACACTGGTTAAGAACATCTTCTCCAGGATGAGACTGGAACATCTAAACTTACAACTAAGTCATTGGGACCAGGAAAAAGCTAAGCCATGGTAATCCAGTCCCAGGGACCACAAAAGTGACTCTTGAGAGCCCTAGAAACTCTAGAGTTAACATTAAATTTAAGTGTTCCAATGTATCGCTAATGATAAGATCATTCCCAGGAGCAATTTCTGGGCACAGGCAGACTATAGATGACCACTACTGCTAACACAGATACATAGGAAAATTATGAAGTTGATGGAAACTAGACTAGATTCCTCCAGACTAGAAGCTACAGTGTCACATCTGTCCAAATATAAACATGCACATGTGTGTGCACACGTGCACACATACACACACACAGGAAGCTTCTAGAGTTGACGTCTTCCAGTATACAAACATTGGTGAATATTCAAAGTCCAAAAATAAGGGGTTTTTTTCTTAAACAAATATTGCAAAAATAACTGGATTGCTTATTTGCTTGCTCCATATTTAACACATCCTGCCAGAAAAAATACAAATCACTCAACCCTTACAAAGTGCTTACTGGTCACCCATCTAATCTTTTGCCGAAACCCTCAACAGATGTGCTATTATTAGGAATGATTTTTAGCCTTTTACCTGCTCTCTCGCTCAAATTCTAGAGACTGGAAGAGAGGGATGGTCAGGAGCATGGCATAGCTGGGCCTCATTTACTATGACCATTAATAACATTATTAATTTCTTGAAAAACAAAGTGCAAATGTGGAAGACGCAGAATTTGTTTTATTAATTAAAAAAAATTTATCACCTACTAGGTACAAGGTAGTATAAGAGTTATTGTGGAGCATATAACAATAATGATATTTAATAATAATAAGCAATCAACAAGTTATACAATATATACTATAGGTCAATATTCTATTTGTTTACACATATGTAGTCATTTAATATGTACCCATGGACTACATGTTGTTTTTACTGTTAGGAAAAATAAATTAAGTAATTTTCCCCAAGTGGGGCTGGGATTTGAGCCCAGATAATTTTGCCTTAAAGCCCATGCTCTTAATCATGTGAACACTACTATAAAAGCATTTCCAGTCTGGCAGGTAAAATAAAATATGAAGCAAACTACTTTAAAACAACAAAAACAACAAATTCTTACATATAAAGCACTTTCACATATATTAATCTCTTAATCTTCACCAGTAACCTCTTGAAATAATTTGTTACTGATCCTCATTTTCTATGTGTGCAAACAACTTCAAAATAGTTAAACAAAAGACAGTAAAAATGTATGGGCTTCACTAAGTGGTAAAATTTAGCTTTGAATGCTAGTAATTCAACCCACCAGCCTTCATTCTCTTACTAGTAGGACATACAACCTTTAATCTGAGATATTCATTAATGTACCCTATATTAAATGGGCATTCAGTCAGTGTTCATTCTTTTATCCCTACTCTCCCTAAGTAACACTTGCAAGCACATCCATTGCCCACAGGATAAAGACAACTTTCATGAGTTTGCTATTACCTTCCCACATCACCTCTCTCCCTTAACATCCTCACACCATACATTCAAAAACTCCTGTGGCTGCTTTAGCTGCACCTGCACTTTTCTGAAGCCACTCAAATCCTTTTGATAATTTATACCACATAATCAAAAGTTGACTCCTTGGCTAAAATATCACATTCTTAAGAAAACCTTTCCTGAACTTCCAAGATTAAATGATCCACTAATGTGCTGCCATAGCATCCTGCCTCTGCCAGTTCTTTCTCCTTTAGTACTCCTCAAACTCTGTTACACCTGCCTGTCTATCTTTCCTGCTGGCCTACAAGCCCTACAAACATAGGAACTATAGTCTTATATCCTGCTTACTATTGTCTGTCCAAGGTTAGGCCTGATACAGTGTAGGAACCAAATAAATATTTGTTAAACAAATGAGTAAATAGAAGAATAGTGGATTAATGACTGAAGTTGAAATACCCATTTAATAAGATGAAATAACCTAGACTTCTCTTACCAAGATCTAGGAAAAAAATAAATGCTGACCTTAGCAGTTAGTGATCAAACTACCAAACTACCAAAATTAGTGATATATTGTTAAACCAATTTTAAATCAAAAGAAAATTACTACAAATAATTGTCAGCAATCACAGCAATATAAAAGTATAAAGAGAGGATGTTTTTATAACTTACTCTCAATTTTCAAGGAAAGAAAGCTGAATGTCAACAGAATAGTAACTAAACTGTGATATCAATATTATGCATTATCTTAATTTTAGCATGTTATTTAAAAGAAGGAGATTATGGCATATTCTTTTCCTAATCTTCCTAACATGATATACTTAAGTAGTGGCCAGATGCCCATATTATTGAAATCATGGCTATAAAGCTAATAGTCAGGCTGATGAACAAAAGCAGACTTAAAAGATCAACTGTATACTTTTTATATACATATTTTATTGGAATATACTGAAAAATCCCTGAAACTCTTGAAGGCAAGATTAAACTCTGATACATTCCTATAAAATTAATATTTGGCATTAACATAGTTTTTTCCATATCTAAAAGTCCTTCTTTAAAATAATTCATAACAAAATATCTACAGTCATTTTTAGGAGGCTAAAATAGGACCTTAATGAATAAAACCTTGAAATATCTCATGCCATTAGGCAATAAATTTTAAACTAATGATTTCAAGTAATAGTACAAATAATAAAACTCTATAATAAAATTATTCTTTTTTTCCAAAATTTATCAGTGAAACATATTTCCACAAAAAGAATCCATGCAAGCAGCTGATTTTGCCAGCAGATTTGACTTTCTTTTACTCAGTATTAACCCTTGCCAACAATATTCATATTCAAGTTATTTCAGTCTCTCCACAGTAAGAAATAAGTAGGAGGGACATCCAGGGATGAAAGGTTTATTTATTCAGAGGGTGCTTACTAGTTTTCATTTGGAGACAGAGTCTATTTACTGGAAAAGAGTCAGATTGGTTAACAGAAGTTAAAAAATCTGACCAGAACAAGGAGGAGAAACCTTCTTCTAAGGTATCTACACAGGTAAGAGTTTGGGACGTAGATTCTTTATTAGGCTCTGGGCTTTCCACAGTTTGGACATAAGTGTAACAGTTAAATTAATCACTGGAATGATCTGTTGACTTAGACAAACTGAATTTGTTTCTAGCATTATTATACTAATTACTATGGCAACTCATCATATATCCTCAAAGAACAGAGTTTCACTTTCTCTGCAGTTTAATCAAAGCTTATTCCTATGAATTGTGCAAGTTCTATGGCCAAATAGCAATCTTTGATAGAACAAGCATAATTTAAGTAAAAATCATAAAACAAGCTTGTTTTTGTTAAGTAAAAATTGCTATAATAGGAATGCTTCATTCTGCCTAAGATACTCCCTGGTGATTGGGTGCAAACTTCAATATTTGCTTCAACCCTTCAGGACTCTATGAAAGCATAAATAATTTAATAATTTAAAAATAATTTTTACTTAAATAATGGACTTTTTCTTATATTTAAAGAAGAATTACACTGTTAACTCCAATTACTCTAATTATGCTTATGTAATTAGAAATTATAAAGGGTGCAGAAAGTCTGTGGGTAACCAGCAAATTATTTAGTGAAAGTATTGGTCATTGAGAAGTCTTAATATCATGACTTACTAAAATAATTTACACTATATGCACTATTAATATGGATTCTTTTTTCTTTTCTTTTCTCTTTCTTTTTTCTGAAGTCCATGAAGAAAAGTTGAAGATCTTCCTCTTATCTATGATCACCTTGAACCTTGCTACATTTTTATTGGTAAGTTTTCAGTGCTCTTCGACAAGTAATTTTTTTTCATTTAAAAAAAGATAAAGAGGTTCATATCAATCATATGCAAAAAAAAAAAAAAAACTTAGTAAAATATCACTGTGCTTATAACCAGGATAAGGAAAGCTTTGTTGCTTTAAAAAAAATTTACCATGAACTTTGATTATTATATCCCTTTCTATATAGTCACATAGAGGATTATAAATTAAAAAAAAATCAGAAACATGTCCACACAAAAACACGCACATGGATGTTTATAGCAGTTCTATTCATAACTGCCAAAACTTGGAAACAACCAAGATGTCCTTCAGTGGTGAGTGAATAAACTGTGGTATACTCAAATAATGAAATATAATTTGGTACTAAAGAAAAATGAACTATCAAACCATGAAAATTATGGAGAAAACTTAAATGCATAGTTCCAACTATATCACATTCTGGAAAAAGCAAAACTATGAAAATAGTAAAAAAAAAAAAAAAATCAGTGGTCACTAGGAGTTAGGAAGAATGAATAGGTAAAGTACAAAGAATTTTTAGGGTAGTGAACCATTCTATAAGATACTATACTGGTGAATACATGCCATTATACATTTATCAATACCCACAGAATGTACAACATTAAGACTGAGATCTAATGTAACCTATGGACTTTGAATAATGATATGCATATGTTAAGTTCACTGATTATTATAGGTACTACTCTGGTGTGGATACTGAAAGTGGAAGAAACTGCATATGTAGAAGCAGGGAGTATATAGAAAATCTCGGTGCCATCTACTCAACTTTGCTATAAACCTAAAACTGCTCCAAAAAGTAGACTTAAAAAATAAAATATGAAAAAAGTTAAAAATGGTTACTTTTTTGTTTTTACTAGTGAACATTTTTAAATACGACCCATGTGACTTGATGCCACACATATATTTTTATTTGTATCCTTTTGTATTTGCAGACAACTGAATATCTTAAAACTCATGACCAGTCAAGACAAAAGCTATTGAGGCTGAATTCACCTACCAAAACCAGAAAAACCAAGTCCTCACATGCCCCCCTTGCACTAAGACAAGCCCAAGCCCAGACATCAACACAGTCTTTGAGCCAGGCTTCACTTATTGAGACTCAACCAAAATCATCTTTATCAGTTTTACCAAACTGTGGGGAATAAGTTTAGGAATTTCTTGGACTCGCACCAATGGGTTAACAAGGCTTACGACAAAAGTGTCTGACAATAAGTAAACAGGGTGAAAGCACCCCCAGCAAAGAACAAAAGCAAAAAGCTGCTTCCACTGGATGAAAGCATCCAAGAACAGAAAAACAGGTCAACAGACCACAGCAGCAAGGTGAAATTTCCCAGAGATAATTTGCAAAAGAAAAGTGCCTTGTTGACCCGGAGGTAGCATGCTTATCTGTTTTATCCCCTAGGCAAGTTAAGATAAACAGACACAGCACCTGGTGCCTGCTGTTAACAGCCATCTGCTTAGTGCCAGGATTTTGTTTTGCATTGACCCAAACCCCTAACACAGCATATCTTTGAAACCCCCTTCTTCTCACACACTTGAGTTAATGATCATTGTTTCATTATCTCTTTCTGCATGCCCATTATGTTTGTAAGCCTTCTGATCCTAATAAATGTGGAGCAAGGAGGCTTACTCAGGGCTCTTTTCTCCTCTCAGACATTAGCCTCTCTCATATTCAATTCTTCATCCGCTCTCTTGCTGGACAAGAGAGAACTCCAGATTCAAAAGTCTGCAACACCAAACCAATCCCTAGCATCTAAGTTTGAAAAATCTTCAACTTCTAAGTTAACATCCAAGCACTCATTATCTTCCCAAGATGCAACAAAAAGGCCCACCTCTACCAAAAAGTGATTTCTACCTAGGAATATTGTACAAAAATAGCCATAATTAAAACCAACTTCAAAAAAGAGAACTTAATCCACAAGTCTGCACACAAATTGATTTCAGCTGACAAGACTGAGTTCAAACAGTCATCATCCTCCAAAACTGCTACAAAAAGGATGAAAACTAGTAATCCGAAACAGAAATGGTCAAAAATTTCCAAGGCTATACCCAAGCAGACATTATCTTCCCACAATACAGGAAAAGGGTCTTCAGTTGCCAATACTACACAAAAATCACCTGTAAAGACAGGAAAACAGAAGGCTCCAGTTGCAATACTTGCACTTAAACAGGTGTCATCTTCCCAAGGTGCAGTAAGGAGCTATCTGGTTCCTAAGTCTAAATGGCTGAAGTCTAAAGTTTCCAATAGTTAAATAAAGAGAGTTTCTTACAAGAGGTCTCCACCAACCAATTTATCAGTCTCCAGATCTGCTTCAAGAGGAATTGCTAAGTCCACAGATAACTCCTAAGGATGTAATTCTTCCAGAAACCACCATCGAGCTTCCAAAAACAAACCAAAGAAGATGAGACCCTTGCATCCCGTTAACCAATCTCCATCTGATCCAGCATTACTACATGCTCCCAAGTGCCATGTATGCAAACCTCATTCATCACTACCTTGTCTAATAAAATGTCCTCCATCTTAACTTGAAATTCATACATCTGAACCTCATAAACCTTGTCAAGTCAACCAAAAAAGCAGCCCTCTGAGAATTCTGTAGAAGCAGCTCCTGCATCACAAGCAGCATCCACTACTGTCTTTGCAGATATCACCACAATAGCCAATGGAGGTACTCATGACATTACTGCTAGCATAGCTCAAATTACACCTAATGAAAAAGCCCTTACTACTCCCTTCTCATCTGCTGCTACTACTACCTCTGCATCTAAAATCATCACTTAGTTTGCTGGTACCACCACCACCACCAGATAAGAGACACTATCCTTGAAGATGACACAGCTACTACCATCACTAACGCTCCTGCTATGGCAACCACTTCTGCAGTTGACACCACCTCTACTAACAGTGGTACTGCTGTGACTGCTCCCATGACTAGTCCCACAGCCACTGTGGTGAGTGCCAACAGGGCAAGTGGTACTGTGACGGACACTGCAGCCACTGCAGAGGCTCTTAAAACCACCACAGCTGCTCCAGGGGTGAACACATCCACCCTCAGCACTACTCTTCTTGTGACTGTTAGCACTTCTGCTCCCCCTAATGCCACCACTGCTACCAAAACAACTGCTAACACTTTGCCCAAAGATGCCACCAACCCTGAAGGGATTCCTATGGCACTGAAGAATATGGTTCAGCCCTTGAATATATATCCCAGAGCTTGCAGAAGATTCCACAGCAACTCCAGAATCCAATGCCACATGCCCTGTTACTCATTTCAACTCCAGCGGCCACTTCTCCTAAATAAAATACCTCAGAACCTACAACTGACAACACTCCGTAGAACCTACAAGGGATAGCTACTACACGTGCCCCCTGAGTACTGACTCAATACCCCAACAAATAATCAAAGGTATGAAATACTGAAGATTTGAACAGTGAAAATACAATTCTTTAAGCATACTATCCTGTAGATTTTAACCTTTCTTCATCTATCACCAACAAATCATTTCACATATTTGAAATACCATAAGAATTGTCATTGCATTTTTTTAAAGCTTTTTTCAAAGTAATCTCTACACCCAATGTGAGGCTTGAACTCACAATCCCGAAATAAAGAGTCACATGCTCTACTGACTGAGTCAGCCAGGTGCCCCAATAACCATCATTGTATTTTACCATGATGACTGAATTCATTTCACAGCCCTCAATACTTGACATAAAAGAAGAAATTTGTCTTTTATTGTCCTTGATGTCTTAAAAGCAAGAATCCCTAACTCCTCTTAATTTCCCTCTTAAGCAACGAAATCTCTCATTCACTGACTTTGACTATATTATCCCCCAAATTTGTCACATAGCTTAAAATAATAATTTATTAACTTTTTTGAAAGGAAATGAACACTTACAGGTGTTACCTATAGAATAATACAAATCCCTTATAGGGGATATGAGATTTCTAGGATACTGTAAAACTGGAGGCAGAGATATTATTCAGAGAACCCAGAAAACCAACAAGCTTTCATTCCCCGAATGAAAAGTTGACCCTGGTGCATACCAAAAGGGTTCCAGAGGTCTGTAGATACCTCCTTATATAGAAAAGACTAAATTATTCCTGAGCTATAAAGCACTGGAAGGCAAAAAGAGTTTTTTAAATCCAACAAGAAGCTGTCTTGCATGGAAAATGTCACTGGCATCACTATAACCACACACTCATAGACTGGGACCCAAGGAGAACTGAACTGAGAAATTCTGCCCCTGTCCCTTCTCTCTATGACCACTTCATTAAAGCCTCTATATCTTCTGAGAAATAAGTAGGGGATTGATCTACTTTTATTGGGTCTGTATGTGTCTGTGTGCAAGAGAGAGAAAGAGAGGAGATGAGGGGTTAGGAGAATTTGCCTGTCAAACTATAGGTCATGAGAAAGGCTGCCTCATATTTATTCTTTCCATTTCCCACCACAAGTGCTTTCTTCCTTTATACGATGTGGAATCAATAGCATATATGCGACAGGAATTTAGAATTGAAAGAAAAAATAAACGAAGACTACTTTTCTCCTCAGGCCAAGTGTATTTTAAGTTTATCAATTTTTGTCTTAAAATATTCTTCCTCACGACTATCCCACAGAAAATTTTTAAATCAGTGTACTCATGATGTTGGATGGGAACGCCTTCATAATCTGGATTGGTTTATAAAAGCAAACCAAATTAGTAGATAAGATGTCCCTTCTTTTTATAGCCTTTGAAGATAGTTTACATGTACATGAGAAATATCATAAGGATCTGCTAAGCACAGGCTTAAATTTGGATCTGCTCACTAGCTCCATAAATGCATACGTCTAAAAGATTTCTGCTAACTGATCTTCTCATTCCTAGACATTTATGAATTTTTATACACCTAAAATTTTGTCCAAGACTCTTTACTATGTAAAGAGTTTTTATGATAATTAAATATATTAAATTAACACAGTCAACCTCGTAGTTTGAGCATGTACAAACAGCAAAGCAAATCTCTGTGCTAAGTGCTTTGAGACAATAAAAAAAGCCCCAAATAATGACAATGGTCTAAGGGAGCTAAGACAAAAGGTGGGCATATAGCATATGTATAACTAATGATGGCACAATCCAAAATAGTAGAGATTTCTTACAGACCAAGGCAGTAATAGAGGAAAAACAGAAAAGTGTAGGAAAAAGGTGGTATCTGAGCTGGATGTTAAAGAATGGGTTGAATTTTTTACTCTCATTTTTTTCTGATTTAAAGAGTACTTTTAACAACTGAATGTTACCAATAAGCAAAACATTAAAAAAATATATAACTCATATGAAAGTCCAAATTTTCCTCCAAAACATGAATGATCTGGTATTGTGGGCAGGCACTCTCGTGTGACAACTGTCAACCACAGCAGTGTACTCAAAGTGTGGTCTGCAAACTGGCTGCTAATCCACAAACTGTTACAGATCAGTTAAGAGTGAAGGACTTAAATCAATGTTGTCAATGCACACATTTTCCAGCTCTCTTTATATTAATTGATTGATTCATGTTTTCATTCATTCATTTAGCAGCAAGACTTTCTTGCTGACAAACGCAATATGTTGTGGTGCAAGTTCTTCTAAGCCCTGACCCGTCCTTTGAGTATCAATGGAACTAAGAAGTGGCTACTCCTCATTCTCATAAATGAGACACACTCTTCTCCAGTCTCAACTAGGCCTACTTCACACTCACTGTTAACTAGAACAGATAGCCAAGTTGGTCCGAAACTCCCTTCTGTAAGAATTGCATATGAACCACACGTCAGCGATTATTCTCCTACTGTTTTCAAAACAACCTGATAGAAAAATGCCTAAGGTCATGCTAATACCAATGATTTTGATAAGAATATATCCAGATATTTTATATTTACTTAATCATGATTGGTGTTAATAAATAAATGATTAATAATCTCTTCCATATCAATAATATGTTAATAACTGTGCATTGTATTCATGATTACAAGAAGGTTGGTCTACTTTTCTAAAATATCTTTCAGTTCACACTGAAGAAAGCATGAATAATTTTTATATAACATAGAGTTTATAATGTTACATGATGCAATTTCCGTATGTGAACTGTCCTTACAAAATTAAGTATACACTCAAATTTAGGGAATATGCAGACCAAAGTTCTTAGCTTCCAAAGTCCTTTCTACCATATTCCAATATTCAATTAAAATAAAAACCATAAATTGGAACTCCTAAAATAGTACTGACTTCCTAAAGGAGAGTGTTATGATTAATGCTCCAAAGTAATGACAAACTTAAAAGAGAAAGGAGGTCAACTTTATTCTGAGTCAAATTAGTGTATCAGTATTAAGTATACATAATATTATTAACTTTAAAGTGATTACCTCAATTCTCAGAAAAGACAATATTGTATGTTGTTATTGCACAGCTCTTATTATGATACTGATTATCACGCAGGCACCCAGTCATTCAAGTGCAGCCAAACCCTGACTTCTGGCCTACACAAGGTTCTTAGAAGAAAAGGTGAATGAAGAAAGTTTGTCCAAAAGAAATGGCTAAGTGGAAGTGTACTTTCTCTGTTAACCAGATATCAATAGATCAAAATCGCTCTTTTCTGTTTGTATAATATTTCTTTCCAATAAATCCCTAGCCCCTCAAGGCAAGAACCAGGTCTCTCTTGTTCCTATTGAGTCCACAATGCTTTCTATGGAGTGGATGTCCAATAAATATCTGTTGAATGAATAAAAAAATCAAAGTTGTCATTTCAAATCTAGTAATGCTGAGATTAAAAGTTATGTTAGATACATCTGTAAATAATACATTAAAATTCAATACATAAATAAATTATATTACAAACAATTGTCACATAGTGCTAAAGAGTTTACAAGGTAAATAAATATTCTAATTTAATTCTAATAACAACACACTCAGGTAAATAGAACAGGATTCCCATTTTATAGATATGAAAATGGCATTTGCAAATAAGTTTACCAAGGTCACACAGAAATAAAATGACTGAGCTAGGAGTTAAATCTAAACCTCTTGATTTCAAGTTTAGTGCTCTTTGTACCATTCTAGAATTGCCTTTAGAAACTTTTTTCCATTTTTTTCTTAAATACACTAGTGATTTCTCACAGCTACATTTCTTCAGAATTAATGTATTTGCCATTTGTTCTGGTATGTGGCTTAATACAGATGAATATGTAAACATGGTAAATAAATCAGTAGAAAATTAACAAACGTATGCTTAAGGAAAATTATGTATATTTCTTCCATTGCATGGTCACGACAATTAAAAAAGTATTTACAGAGTAGATTATTAGGTAACTGAACATGTGATTTTCAAAATCTGGGAGATTCTAAGTTAAAAGGATCATGAGGGAGTACAACGGGAGTGCAGCAAGGTAGACATATTTCACAAATTTTCCTTAATGCAGACACTTTAAGTGTTAAATAACTGTGTTTTAATTCAATGGAGGAAAGATTATTTATAACCTCCTATTACATTCTCTCAGACATTCATGTCTTTGCATCTATTAAACTTTGGAATACGGAAACAAACTGCAAAAATAAAGTTGTTCAAATTCCAAAAATTGGGGAACATCAGACAATATACAAATTATTCTATAGCTGCAAATAAGAAACCAAACCATGGTTTTCTTAAAATAAGTGATATACATATAAGCTGTAGTGTTGATTTACGAATTTTGTTAACTATCAGATTTTATCATTACCTTTTCCAAGTAAAAGATAAGATAGAGTTCTCAACGTGCCTGAGTCAGAAAATCCAAAGGGAAAACGTTTCAAGATTAAATTGAAATAATCGCATATACACATTTTTTTCCTAGCCCCCACTCTCTACTACAACCAATAGGCAAAAAGTAGGAGGTACAAAGGGAAGGCATGGCTGCCTTATTAGGTGGAAGAATCATTCAATAAGTTGTCTTGACATCTGCAGGTATCAAGTCTTGGAGGCACTGCTGAGTTAAGAAGGAGCAAGTCCTGACCAAGATCCAAAGGAGACACCCCTCTCAAGGTAATTGTGTGGATAAATGACAATGCTGCTAGGGCACTCTTACTCTAGAATCTACTTTTTCTATTAACATGTGGTTTCTTTTCTCTTTTTTTTTAAGGCTTCATTTTTTTTTTAATTTACATCCAAATTAGTTAGCATATAGTGCAACAGTGATTTCAGGAGTAGATTCCTTAGTGCCCCTTACCCATAACCCTTAGTTTGTTCTCCATATTTATGAGTCTCTTCTGTTTTGTCCCCCTCCCTGTTTTTATATTATTTTTGTTTCCCTTCCCTTATGTTCATCTGTTTTGTCTCTTAAAGTCCTCATATGAGTGAAGTCATATGATTTTTGTCTTTCTCTGACTGACTAATTTTACTTAGCATAATACTCTCCAGTTCCATCCACATAGTTGCAAATGACAAGAGAAGAGGCTGGGGGAACTAATAAATCCAATTTTGGACAGGCTGCGCTAAAGGTGCAATGGTACAACCAAATGGAGATGTCCATGAAAGAGTTGGATATATGAATCTTGATCAATAAACTTAGAAGCCAGCATAGAGATGGATACTGTTTCCAAGGAAAGGCAGAGATGTTGCTATAGAATAAGAGAAAAATAGGGTGAATGTCAGAACCATAATTGGGTAAGTAGAGAAGAAAGAAAATCCATGAATGAACCTAAAAAAAAACAAACAAACAAAAAACCCTTCAGAGACACAGGAAGGATAAGTTGGTTCCACAGAAACCCAGAGAAGAGGGAAGGACTTGTCAAACACTGAGGAGAATTCCATCCTGTAAGACAAGAATTAGATTGGCAATAAACACATCATTAGCTAACTTGACTGAAGTTGTTCCAGTAGGCAGGTGGGAATAAAAAGCCTTTTGCATTGAATTGTGTGACAGAATATATAAGGACCTTCGAGGAAGAAAACAGTCTCTCTCTCTCTCTCTCTCTCTCTCTCTCTCTTTCTCTCTCTCTCTCTCACACACACACACACACACACACACACACATACAATGTGAGTGACACTAAAAGAGATGTGACTGAAGATCAAGGAGAAGTGGGGCTGCCATGGGCCTTGTGAGCCACTTGAAGAATTAGGGGGGAGGGCTTTAAGATAAAGAGCAGCGGAAAACCAGTGAAAGGTTTTAATGAGGAAACTAGAATCATCAGATTTGTATTTTATAAAAATCAGAGTGACTTTAGTCAATTAAAAGCAAGGCTGTGGGTCAGTTAAAAGACTATTTTGATAATCATGAAAATGAAACCTCTAACAAGTCAAAGGTATTGAACCCATGTCCCCTATCTCTGCATATCCTAGAACAGTGCCAGCAACTTAATAGGTAATATTTGCTAAGGAGAGGCTCAAGTGAGATATGATGCTAACTTGGCTAGGATGCTGTTGGTGAAGATGAAGAGAAGCAAATTGATTCAAAACTGTCCAGAAAGTAAAACATAGAGAGGATTTAGTGATGGATGGACACCGGAGAATGAGAGGCAGAGTCAAGCCTGACTCAGGATTCTGGCTTACACAACTACTGGGTGAATACTGTGTCATTCACTGAAATGGGGACACATGGAAGAGACTGTTTTATGGGGGAAGATGTTGATGGAGACTGATTCAGTTCAGACTCAGACTAAAACACCAAGTAGTTTCAGAGTGTTCTGATGATGATTCTAAAAGGTGACCAGTTGGCACTGACAGCCACTAAAGCTGAGGGTGCCCCCATCACATTATCATAAGCCATATGCTACCAGAGACCAGTTCATTTATACTGAGCTTCCCTAAGTTACATACAGGCTGCCTTTATTTTCCATTTTCCTTTCACAACATTCTGGAATTACAAGTCTTTTTGCCTATATACTGGCATCATGGAAACATCATACACTTTCCACCCATAAAACCGTCTTATATTAGGAAAAACAACATGAGGTTCTTAAAAATTAGATTAACGCAGGTCAGAAATAGATTTGATATATTCAATAACTTTAACTGTGATGAGGTACCCCTCATCTAAAAATGAATTATCAAGGGGCACCTGGGTGGCTCAGTCGGTTAAGCGGCCGACTTCGGCTCAGGTCATGATCTCACGGTCCGTGAGTTCGAGCCCCGCATCGGGCTCTGTGCTGACAGCTCGGAGCCTGGAGCCTGTTTCAGATTCTGTGTCTCCCTCTCTCTGACCCTCGCCCGTTCATGCTCTGTCTCTCTCTGTCTCAAAAATGAATAAACGTAAAAAAAATTTTTTTAAATAAAAATGAATTATCGATAGGCAAAGTGCATAAAAAATTTATAAAACATTTTCAGGTAAAGGATCCTGTAGACTAAAAAGTAAAAATTAGAGGGAGGAGGAAAGCAAAAGTCAAATAGCATCAGAGAATCTCAGGATTTTGTGGAAACTGTCCTTGCAATATATTACATAGTGCACCGTGTTATCCATCATACATATAGGATTTGAGTTCAATAAAGTTGGCCACTCAACTTAAGAGCATACCATGTATCTTCCTGGAACTCTCTTTATGTCACAACTGCTATGATTTTCCTAAATGACAGTGATGGGAGTTGGGAGAGGAGAGAAAGTAGTGTGTGTGTGGAGGGGGGAGGAGATGGGGGGGGAGAGTAAATACACATGCAGTAAGTGGATAATGGATAGGTGAGGGATTGCTTAATATAATTTCTGATAGAAGATGAAGGTCTCCTTTTAGATGAGAATTTACAGGAAAATAATAATCCTATTGGCAAACCAAATGGAGAAACCTGATTTTTAGTGGTTTCAAATAATGATAGTGTTTTCAAAAAATATATAGGTATCTTTTCACTTAACATCCACATTTGAAGTTTAATTTTAGGAAAAAAAAATTCCTTAGCTCTTAAACTTGCTACTAAAATTTTAATTTTATATCACTGGGCAGTTTGGTAAAACCTATTCTTTCATTGTCAAGCACATCGCAAATATTTTCTCTTGTTTCTTCACTTATAGGGGTTAAAAGGACAAGATGAAGGGTTTAATCCTGACGGGGCTCATCCTGGTCTTTGCCATTTGTTTCCCGGTAAGATTCTATACACTTGAAATAAGAACTACCTAAAATTGAAAGCTACATTAACATTGAGATAGGGATCAGAGTGAGATTATGGGATTGTATTTCTAAAATCAAGATACAGTCACATGAGATGGAAAGAAACAGAAACAATTACCTTCTACTTCTAACATTCATAAAAATATGTTTATTCAAAATCACCTAGAACTTGAGGAGAAGAAACAAAGCAAAGGGAGATGTGGAAGGGAAAAAAGAGAAAAAGAGGGAGAGAAGCAGAAGAGAATGACTATTAGTTGAGGAGGATAAATATGAGAAAATCCCCAAATAAATTTGGAGCACTACAACTAACCTTGCAATGAAATTACCAAGACTCCCACTTCTCCTTCCCGTGCATGTTCACCCACTACTTCCATTACAAGGAGATAACCCTGTGAAGACGAAACATGAGGGCAAGCTTATCTCTAGCTTGTTTGTCACTCAGTCTCTGGATCTATTATTATAGTCTCACAATCAAACACTGCAGTATGTTCTTCCACATAAGGCATAAACACAGTGAAAAAGAAGATAGTCTCTTCTATTGGTATCTAAAATAAACAATTGTCATACATATTTGACTCATCTGAAACATGACTTGTGCACATGGTTTTTATGTACTTTTCTGAGTGAGCCTTGGTCTTTTGAACTTTGTGGGCTTTTGCTTTTCCCTTTTATAGCTCTGGCAGAGTTTTTTTGTTTTGTTTTGTTTTTAATACCTTCTTCTGCTCTTCTGATTTAATCATATACTATTTACTAGTTCCTTATCTCTCTCTTTGCTCAGAGCACAGTATCCACTATTTTTAGAACTACAGGAGGTCTTCAAGTGTCTGTTTCATGCTATTTAACCAGCAATGTTTCATTCAAGGATCCTTTCCTTTTTTGTCATTATTATTATTTCCTTGTCCTATTCTTCCCAGAGCATTTAATGCCTCAGACAAAGCTTTTACAAGCAAGAGAAACTCATGGTGGGGGGTGGGGGTGGGGGTTGTTGTTGTTGTTGCAGTTTTTCAATATCCAACTTTCTGAATTCAATATCAAATACTTCTCTTTTATATAATTTCTAAACTAAGGCTTAGATGTAACACTTTCATTGAGAGTCATGTAACATGTTTACATGGTAACTATGTGATTTTTTTGTTAATTCCTAAAGGAGATGACAATGATTTCATCCTGCAGTTTTTAAGTGAAAAACAAGTTTTCATAGATTTAATGGGGTATTTTATAAAACCAATGAACTGGATTTCTCCAAATTAGATTTCTGTATTTTGTTGGATTTTCTTAGAAAATACTCTAAGCATTGAAAGTAACACCCAGTACTTTCTCTAATCATCCACATATTGTCTTGTTCTTTTAAATTATAGTGCAGTTAATTCTAAATTTATATTACACTTGAAACCAAAGGATTTTCCAAACTAAAGAGCAGAACAGTTTCCATAACTGAAGTGAAAATACAAAACAATAATTGACTGAATGCTTCACTTGGTAATATCTCCTATTCTCTCCTGCTGCAGTTCAGTGAGAGTCAGCAATCACAGCACCAGGCAACAAGGAAAACAATTAACCGTCAGCCAGTGCAAAGTTCCCCTGCCAGGACATCACGAAACAGACCTCCATCCACCCAAGTCATTAGGAAACCTCAAACCCGTTCTCATGCCTCTGGTTCACCTGCACTGCCTAACAAAGCAGCCAGCCAATTATCTTTAAATTCTAGGACATCAAGTAAAAAGAAAAAACCTACGCTGCCATCAGAAAGGCAAAGTCTACAAGTCAGGTCTAAGAAAAATATGTTAGCCTCTGCCAAGAAAGGGCCCCCCCTTTCATCTGGTTTAACAGGACGAAATGCTCCACGCAGGACAAGTAAAACTCTAAAACAGCCTAAAAAAAGTCAGAAGACAACTGCCAAGAAACAGTCAAAACGGACTCCAGCAGTACCAAAACCATCTTTAGCTGTTAAGAAAAGTCAAAATGCACCTAAAAAACCTCTGCCCACGTCGGCCAAGAAGCAGTTGAATTTGCCAAAAGTAGCTCAGGCAGCATCAAATAGAAGTTCAGCTTCGAAGAAAAGTCCACAAAAATCCAAGAGAATCCAGTCTATGCCTACTAAGAAACAGTTAAAACGGCGTACAACCAAATCAGCTCCAAAAACGTATCTAACTGAGAAGAAATCTCAAAATATTTATAAACCAAACTTGTCTGTATCCAAAACACAATCTAGGTCCACAGCAATAAGAGGTTCCCCCCAAACTTCTTCAGCTCCGAAGAAAAGACCAAGTACATCTCACAAGACTCTGTCATCGCCTGTCAAGAAAATACAGAATCGGGCGAAAGTAGTTAAAGCAGCCCCCCAAAAAAGTTTAGCCAAAAAGAAAACTCTAAAGAATCAAAAAACCAAACTGTTAACTCCAGTCAAAAAAGGGCCAGCTAAGGCAACAGCAACAAGAGCAGTTTTAAAAGTCAAAAAGAAAAATGCAACTACATCTAAAAAGACAGCATCTACATCTGCCAAGGAAAAGCTTAATCAGCCAAGAAAAGTTGCAACAAAAAAGAAAATATCTATAGCCAAAAATAAAGTGTCAAAGAAATCCAAAAACTTTACCACACCTGCCAAGAAACAAGTGAATCAGCCTAAAGCACTTAAATCAGTACTAAAAACACAATCAGCCTCAAAGAAAAGACCAAAGATATTGAAAAGTTCCTTGTCTAAAACTGCCAGGAAGCAGTCAAATCAAACAAAGGAAGGCAAATCTCCAGCCCTCAAAACAACTCTGGCCAAAAAGAAAAACCTAAAAAAATCTAAACTAGCTGCCAGAAATCTCAATGGGTCTAAATCTGCTCGAGCAGGACCAAAAAGATCTCTAGCCAAGAAGAAAATTCAAAAGAAGTCTACACAGAAACAGCCCACAGCAGGTGAAAAGACTGCAAAAACAGTTCCTGCAAAGAATAAATCTATAAAACCATCTAAAAAAAGGCAGCCCACATCTCTAGCAGCACAGAAAAGGCTAAGTAAATCCAAAAAGAGACCCTTTAAGCCCTGTAAGAAAGGTATAAATCAACTTAAATCCCTTCAAGGAAAAAAAAGACCACCTTCCTCAGCAGGCAAAACTGTAAAACGACCAAAGAAAGGGAAATCTATACTTGCCAAAAAAAGGTTGAAATCATCTAAACCTAAAGGATCTAAAACTGTTCAAACTCCACAGAAAAAGCGCCCACATAACAAAGTCACAAAACCGTTCCCAATACATGCTCCATCTAAACTTCATCAATATAAACTTCCCTGTCTACAACCAAATCGACCACGTAAGTGTCCACTGAAGGTTCATCGTTTCTGTCCACTGCCACCAAGACCATGGCCAAGTGGACAACATCCTCATACACACCACCAACAGCATCACCACCCTCATTTGCCTCATAAGCCACCCGGTAAACCACGGCCTCCAACAAGGCCAACAGGAACAGAAGACATCACAACTGATGGCCCGACCAATGCAATCACTGCAGCAGCTGGAACTATTAGTAATTTAGCCACCATTGCTAGTACCATGTCCGATAGCACAACATCTATATCAGTTGCCCCAACTAGTCCATCTGCCACTGCAACCAAGGCATCAAATGCAACCACCAGAACACCTGAAACTCTACCCCCAGGGGCTGCCACCACAGTCCAAGTGACACCAACCATGAACTCAGCAACTGGTGCTGCCTCCACTACAACTGCCCCAGCATCTGTGGTCACCTCCAAGACACCTTCAGTGGAATCCACGTCCCAAGAGTCTGCTGCTTCCAGTGCTGCCACCTCCATAAACCCAGGGGCTGACTCCACAGCCCTCTTAACCTCTGCTTCCACCACTGCACCTGATTTCACCACGAACGGCTCAGAAGCTGAAGCAACCACAACAGATGACACCACTCTCCCAATGATTGATGATTCCACCACTCCAGCTGCCTCTACGACTTCAGCAAACACAATCCTTGCTACTACTGTTGTCACCACTGCTGCGGCCTCAACTCCCACATATGTTGGAGCCACAGGTGCAACAGCCCTCACAACCCCGGAGACTGGGGCCACTAGCCCTGGTGCTACTTCATTATCAGCCAGTGCTACCACAACTCTTGCTTCTGCTACCATGGAAATATCCAGAACTTCGACCACTGCTTCTAGTTCTGTCACAACCCCAGCTACACGTGGTGCCACAGCCACAGGTGCACCAAGTTCTGCAACAACCAGTGCACCTGGTACTGCCACCACAGCTGCACCGAGTTCTGCCATCACACCAATGGATGAGACTACCGCTGAAACAACCAGTGACACAACCACTGAAGCTACTTCCCCAGAGAATGAGGACACCACTGAAACAGCTGATGACACAACCACTGAAGCTACTTCCCCAGAGAATGAGGACACCACTGAAACAGCTGATGACACAACCACTGAAGCTACTTCCCCAGAGAATGAGGACACCACTGAAACAGCCGATGACACAACCACCGTAGCTGCCACCACAACTTCACTCAATGGGGTAACAACTGGTGCAACAGACTCCTCCACAATCTCAGAAACAGACTCGTCAATCACTGCTACTACAACCGCAGGATCCTCAAACCCAAAATCTGTGGGGACAATGACCACCACCACAGCAGCGGCCTCTTCAACCCCATCACTGGATATGACCACCCGTGGTGCAGTCACAACTTCAGCCACTAATGATACAGCTGCAGCTGCTGGCACAATGGTAGCAGGTGTTGCCACTTCAACCCCTGTGACTTCAGCCTCCACTGTTGAACCAGTTGTGCTGACCAGTCTGGGTCAAACTACCACCCAGGCTTCTAGAACTACAACTCTAGGGGAAGAGGCTACCACTGAACCGACCAATGACACAACCACTGAAGCTGCCACAACTGCACCTGCTGATGCCACAACCTCCACAGCTAACCCTCCAACCTCAGCAGTAGATTCCACATCTCCAGCCGTGAGTACAACTGATTCGGCTACAACCATAATATCTGGAGTAGTTACCAGCACAGCCACAGTAGTCTCCATAACTCCAGGGGTTGATGCCACCACAAGTGTCACTAGCTCACCTTCCATTGCTGGTACCACATCTCCTTCTGGTGCCACCACAGCTGTCCCAAGTGCTGCTTCTACTACTGAATCTGGTGCACTGGCCAACAGTGAAAACACCGTCCGGACCTCCGATGCTACAACCCCAGGGGATGAGACCACCCCTGAGTCGGCAAATAATACAACCACGGAAGCTGCTACCACTTCAGCTGAAGGTGCCAAAACCCGTTCTGCTGACTCCACAACCTTAGAAGCAGGCACTACATCTGTTGCTACTCCTGCAATGGCTACATCATCTGCAACCACAATTCCTATGACAGCTACCACTGCAACAGCTGCAGCCTCCACCAGGGCTCCAACTACACCGTCAGCCTCAGAGGCTACCACTACTGCCAGTACAAGCATACCAGCCACCACCCTCCCTGCTGACCCTGGTTCTTCAGCCAGTGAGGCTACAACTCCAGTGGATGAGGACACTACAGAAACTTTAGGTATCACTGCCACTACAACTCCGTCAGGTGTCACCTCCACCACTGTACCTGAAGATTTAACCACCGAATTGGACTCTGTCACCACAGAACCCGAAACAGCTGTCTCCACTGATGAGGTCACTGCTGCCACACCAGATGATACTACTCTCACTGCAACAAGTACCGATGCTGCCGCGACTCCTTCTGCAGAATCCACAGACCCTCCTGAGGTTTCCACACTTGCAGCAGATGCTACCACCCCACCTCCAGAAGGGATTTCCACAGCTCCAGCTATCACAACAGTAGCAGCAACTACCACACCTGAAACTAATGCCATTAGTACTGCCCCAGTGACAACCACCAGTCTCGCAGCTACAGTCCCCACAAACACAGGCTCAGCTGGAACCACCTTTGTTGTTGACAGCAGCACACAAGCATCACCTGCTACTGTGACCACAACCAGTATACCTACAACTGGCCTTGACACTACTTCCCCATAGTAAGAGCAATGCAGTGGTGCATCTCGAGCATCTTGAAAACAGGTAAATCATGCATGCAAAGAATTAGATGAAGAAATTCAATAGTGCTCTATATTTCTCTAAACACCTTACTTTAACAACTAGTTACTCTTGATATGCATACATTTTTATTCTTTGCAATTCTATGAGAGAAAGCAGATAGTCTCCTATTTTGTATATAGGATATAGAGGTATGGAATTTGCTCAAATTCAGAATACATGGTGGCAAAACCAGGACTAAAATCCAAGTGTCTTCATACTTAAGCCAACAGTCAGAAAGCTTACAATTCTAGAACAGTAAGCCCAGAAGACAGTTTAGTAGATAGTTGAATCGCAGTCACTTGGTTTCTTTTCCAAAACAAAGATTACTGAGCTCCACTACCCTAGAAACTATACATTTTTTAAAGAAAATTCTTGGGAGGTGAGGAGTCTGATGAGGTTATGAATGTAAAAACACGCAGACAGTATTTCATAAAGGGAAACTGGGAAGTATACAAGCTCACACACAAGAATGAGTATCACAATCAATTTACTGTAAATAGTTGAACTTGACTATAGCAAAATTGCCACCTCAGTTAAGCTTAGATGGAAATGGGGGAATACTACTACTATTAATAAGAAAGATCCATGGAGAACAAAACAAAATTAGAAAAATGTATAAAGTAAACTTTTATCAAAATACCACACAATAAGAACACCTGAGTGGCTCAGTCAGTTAAGTGTCTGACTCTTGATTCCACTGAGGTCATAATGTCCAGTCATGAGATCAAGCCCTCCCTCCATGGAACCTACTTGGATTTCTCTCTCTCCCTCTGTCTCTGCCCCTCCCCCACCCTCTCTCCCTCTCAAAATAAATAAACATTAAAAACAATACAACAAGGGGCGCCTGGGTGGCTCAGTCTGTGCTGACAGCTCAGAGCCTGGAGCCTGTTTCAGATTCTGTGTCTCCCTCTCTCTGACCCTCCCCTGTTCATGCTCTGTCTCTCGCTGTCTCAAAAATAAATAAATGTTAAAAAAAAATTAAATAAAAAAAAAAAACAATACAACACAATGAACCATGTGATTAGAACCATGATCTAAAACTCTAAACTACAAGGAGCAGGTCTAAGATGATTTCAGAGAAAGGATTGCTAGAACACATAATATCAAAATTTTTTACAAGGATTTTTTATTTTTTATTTTGTTTTGTTTTTGGGGTTTTTTTAAGTTTTTTTAAAGTTGGATAAAACCATTCTAGGTTGTAATAATGATGAACTAACTAGGGCTTGAGTACAGCAGGTAGCTATGCTTTAAACACAGAACATCTAACTAGATATGTTTTACTTTACAATAGAATCATGAACTATCATAAAAATAAGAGAGTGGTGCTGGGGCAAGGGAGGGTATATAGACTGGAATTTATTTCAAATAATTAATGTAAAATAGTAATTTTAAACTGACTAGGTGATATTTATAGGACTGTAGAAATTAATTTTATATTTCTCAACATTTTTCCTAGGTCATAACTTTCCTAAATATTAAACTTCTCACCTTAACCTCTGCCAATATTGCCTCAAGAAATGACTGCCATCTCACTTCAGAAATAAGACAACTCTAGAAATTCTACTTTCATTCTCTCACCTCTTATGTATATTCAGTTTTAATTTTTCAGCTTTTGTTCAATAAATCATTTTGAAAATCATTTGTTCCCTGTGCGTATTTGTATCACTCTCATCTGTTTGGAAATGAATGAAAAGATTAATATGCCTGTCCCCCTAAAAGCGATTCCAATTATGAGCATTACTTAAATATAAGATTGACCTGGGCACCTGAGTGGTTCAATCTGTTAAGCAGCTGACTTCAGCTCAGGTTATGATCTCGCAGTTCAAGAGTTCAAGCTCCGCATCAGTCTCTGTGCTGAGAGCTCAGAGACTGGAGCCTGCTTCAGATTCTATGTTCTTCTGAACAACTGGAATTATTGACTTGCTATATTAGTTTGTTCAGGCTACTATAACAAAATACTATAGAGTGGGTAGCTTAAACAATAGAAATTTGTGTTCTCACAGTTCTGGAGTCTAGAAATCTAAGATCAAGTTGCCAGCCAATTCAATTTCTGGTGAGAACTCTATCTTGTAGATGGCCACCTTCTCATTATGTCTTTACATGGCCTCACCTCTGACCATGCACATGGAGGAAAAAAAATTTTTTTTCCTTCTTATAAGGTCACCAGACCGAGATTAGGGCTTCACCCTTATGTCTCCAATTAACTTTAATTATCTCTTAAGGACACTATCTGCAAACATAGTCACATTAGGAATTAGGGCTTCACATATAAATTTTAGGGATGCTCAACTCAGTCTCTTAACAGTTGTCAACAAAAAAGATGGAGAAATTATAGGAGCTTTTTTATAGGGTGGTATTTTGAGTATATTAGAAGTTTTGTTTGGACACGTTATCTAATTGGCTCTGTCATATAAGAAGTAGGCTCTGTCATATAAGAATTTAGGTTAGATGTTTGACCTGGAGATATTAATTTGAGGGGTGCCTGGGTGGCTCAGTCAGTTAAGTGTCCAACTCTTGATTTCAGCTCAGGTCATGATCCCACAGTTCATGAGTTCAAGCCCCAGGTCAGGCTCTGCGCTGACAGCATGGAGTCTACTTGGGATTCACTGTCTCTCTGTATCTCTCACTTTCATTCAAAAAATAAACATTAAAAAAATAAAATAAAAAGAAATCAAGGAATCGATCCCATTTGCAATTGCACCAAAAACAATTAGATACCTAGGAATAAGCCTAACCAAAGAGGTAAAAGATCTGTACTCTGTAAACTATAAAACATGTGAAATAAATTGAATAAGATACAAAGAAATGGAAAAGTTCATGGATTGGAAGAACAAACATTATTAAAGTGTCTATATTACCCATAGCTATCTACACATTTAATGCAATCCCCATCAAAATACCACCATCATGTTTCACAGAGCTAGAACAAACAATCCTAAAATTTGTATGGAACCAGAAAAGACCCCAAGTAGCCAAAGCAACCCTGAAAAGGAAAAACAAAACTGGAAGCATCTTGATTCCAGATTTCAAGCTATATTACAAAGCTGTAGTCATCAAGACAGTATGGTACTGAGACAAAAACAGACACATAGGTCAGTGGAACAGAATAGAAAACCCAGTAATAGACCCAAACTATATGGTCAACTAATCTTTGACAAAGCAGGGAAGAATATCCAATGGAAAAAAGACAGTCTTTTCAACAAACAGTGTTGGGAAAACGAGACAGCAAGATGCAGAAGAATGAAACTGGACCACTATCTTACACAATATATAAAAATAAATTCAAAATGGATGAAAGGCCTAAGATGAGACAGGAAACCATTAAAATTCTAGAGTATAACACAGGCAGCAACCACTTTGACTTGGCGATAGCGAGTTCATACTAGACACATCTCAAGAGCCAAGGGAAATAAAAACAAAAATGAACTATTGGGACTTCATCAAAATAAAGGCATCTGCACAGCAAAGGAAACAATTAATAAAACTAAAAAGCAGATTACACAATGGGAGAAGATATTTGCAAATGACATATCTGATAAAAGGTTAGGATCCAAAATCTGTAAATAACTTACAAATCTCAGCATCCAAAAAAAACAAATAATCCAATGAAGAAATGGGCAGAGGACATGAATAGACACTTTTCCAAAGAAGACATCTAGATGGCTGCCAGTCACGTAAATAAAGTCTCAGCATCACTCATCATCAGGGAAATATGAATCAATGCCACCATGAGATACCAGCTCATACCTGTCAGCATGGCTAAAATTAACATCTCAGGAAACAAGTGTTGGTGAGGATGCAGAGAAAGGGAAACCCTCTTGCACCATTGGTTGGAATGCAAACTGGTGCAGCCACTCTGGAGAACAGTATGGAGGTTCCTCAAAAGGTTAAAAATAGAACCAACCTATGATCCAGCAATTGCACTATTAGGTATTTACCCAAAGGATACAAAAATACAGATTTGGAGGGGTATGTGCATGCTGATATTTATAGCAGCAGCATCAACAATAACCAAACTATGGAAAGAGCCCAAATGTCCATCTACTAATGAATGGATAAAGAAGAGGTGGGATATTTATATATAATGGAATATTACTCTGTGGCCAGAAAGAATGAAATCTTGCCATTTGCAATGACATGGATGGAGCTAGAGTGTATTAGGCTAACTGAAATAAGTCAGTCAGAGAAAGACAAATACCATATGATTTCACTCATATGTGGAATTGAAGAAACAAAACAGATGAACATATGGGAGGGGGGAAATGAGAGGGAAACAAACCATGAGAGAATCTTAAACATAAAGAACAAACTTAGGGTTGATGGAGGAAGGTGGGTGGAGGATGCACTAGATGGGTGATGAGTATTAAGGAGGGCACTTTTATGATGAACACTGAATGCTGTAAGTGATGAATCACTGAATTCCACACCTGAAAACAACATTGCATTCATTGTATGCCAACTAACTAGAATTTAACTATTTGAAAAGAAAAAAAAAAAAAAAAAAAGAAGATTGAGAAGGTGAATGAATTCAAACTGACCATTCTGATTACCAGTTAGCATTAACAAGCACTTAGAAGTCATAATCAAGTATTGTTTAGTCTGGGCACAGGAACAAAGTGGATGGAGAGTTATGTTTACTCTGAATTGATGCTTTCCAAGCAAGTACAATAAAGCAAGAAAAAGACAAAGGACTTGATTTATGCAGAAGGAGAGATTATAGTAGTTGTTTATAAAATGCGAACTGGATAAGGAGAACAGTGAGAACTCGGGGAATAACAAAGTGTTAAAAGCTGGTAGGATTCACGGACTGTAGGAATCCATGAGGTTACAGAAATGTTAGAATCAGGGCACCAGAGAGAGGTTAGAAAGTGAGCTGTTTGTCACAGGAATTATTAGTAATGGTATGTTTTAGTTATGGCCATGAGAATGAATAGTTTAAAAAAAAAGTAAACAGTAAGCATATAGGAAAAAAGGAGCCAAGGAACTGAGAGAACAAAATATTGAAAGGACCTTCTATGTCATTGAAATCACCATGAATTGACAAAGCAGTGGTATGAAAAAAGTTACAGCATAAAAAAAGTTACAGTAAGCCAAGAGATGAAATCTGTGATAGTTAATTTTTTGTGTCAGCTTGATTGGGATAAGAGGTGCCCAAATTAAATATTATTTTTGGTTTTGTCTGTGAGGTTGTGTCTGAATGAGAGTAGCATTTGAATCAATGAACTCAGTAAGGTTCATCCAATCCAAAGGATGGGTTCATCCAATCCTTTGAAGGCTTGAATAGAAGAAAAAAGGTTAAGGAAGAAGGAATTTGCTCCCTTTTGCTTCCTACTACTGGATAGAGTTGGGAAATTTTCTTCTGCCCTTGAACCAGGATATATACTATTAACTGGACTGGAATTACACCACTGGCTTTCATGAATCACCAGCTTGCAAATAGCAAATCATGAGACTTTTCAGCATCCATAATCATTTGAACCAATTCCTCATAATAAATATCTCCATATATTTATGTGGGTGTATATGTGTGTGTGTGTGTGTGTGTGTGTGTATATACATATATATAATATATATATGTATATATATACACATACATGTATACATATATATGTACATATACATATATGTATATATACATATACATATATATATACATGTACATGTATCTATACATATGTGTGTGTGTGTGTGTGTGTGTGTATACACACATACATATATCCATCGGTTCTCTTTCTCTGGAGAACCATAATGAATACAAAGTCTTTACACGAAGAGGGAGAGTGATTTCAGCATCCCTAGATGACTAAGTCCCCCTGACCCCAACTCCAGTCTCAAACACCCAAACTTCAAAGCCAAGAGCCTTTCAAACAATCACTTCTTCTCTGGTAAAACCCCAAAATTATAGTCCTTTGATTATGTGACTCATAGACCAGATTTTGCTTATCTTATTCCCCATCATGTCACTCAGAGCCTCGAGCTGAACCTTAAATAAGCAAGCATTCAATTAATGTTTCAATAAATAAATAAATAAATAAATGGCAAGAAACATGGTTATCTGTGTATTCCTTTTCTCCTAGAATATATTATAAATTCTTTGAGAATCAGTGTTATATATTCTACTTCTGTTTTTCCACCAGTGCCTTTCAGACACTAAATAATACTTGTTGGATTGATATGTATCCTCATCCATTAAATATACGGTACCAATAAGCTTGATGATTCAATAAAATAAAACAAGCATTTTATAAAAATTAATTAGAGCCATGCCTGTAGGTTTCACTTTTGCCATGTAAGAATGATAACTGCATGTGGATGTCAATAACCTGTTTTCTAATCTGTGGTTCCTCCTTCAATATAACTATTGTAGTGTATGGAAAAGCACTGGTGTTAGCCTACTTATGCATTATAGATGACAACTTCCAGAAATAGTGAGTAGATCATAAACTAGAAAGTATGTAGAAAAATAAATGAACTATTCACCTCAATGAATGGTAACAATGGATTAGAACTTCTTGGACAGAGAAGAAGAAGGAGAAGGAGAAAGAGATGAAGGAGGAGGAGGAGGAGGAGGAGGAGGAGGAGGAGAAGGAGGAGAGGGAGAAGGAGAAGGAGACGGAGGAGGAGGTGGAGGAGGAGAAGAGGAGGAGAAGGAAGAGGAAGAAGAAAGAAGAAAGAAGAAGAAGAAGGAGGAGGAGGAGGAGGAGGAGGAGGAGGAGGAAGGAGGAGGGAGGAGGAGAAGAAGAAAGAGGAAGAGGGGGAGGAGGAAAAGAAGAATTTTAAGGATGAAGTTTCTTAACAAAGCCTTAATTTTATCGTCCCAGTTTCAACTTTGAAAACCATGATGTAGAAATCTTTGCTACCTTAAATTTTATAAGGATGAATTAGTGCCAGCCAGAGATTCTGAATCTGAGTCTGGCAGCCTACTGGAAATAAAAAGACCTGCAAATATTATCTCTAATTGAATAAACACTCCATCTTCAAGTACATATTACTGCACTAGCTTTCCAACAATTACTTCAAGTGCCATAAAGAGCAATATTTAATGTCATGGGAATGGTATTTCCAAGCTACTAAAGTGATAACATTATAATTGTTCAACTCATGACACATTGCTTTTGATCTGAAGGTAATTATGGTGTACATAGAGGCTTTGTACATCAATACTCTGCCTGATTAAAAGAACAATCCAGTGACAATCTGGGATATAACTTGGGGATTCAGTATTTGTTCCAATGCATAATAAAAGAATGTCAGCTACAGAAAAGTATTAAGATGAGCCAGAGAATAGGGACAATAGAGGAAGCCTAAAGGAAAAACAAAAGTACAAAAAGCTCAACTTTGTCTTTCTACTTAGTAACATCCATACATCACAACCATTACAGAATTTTAGGGTTACATGATATGAAAGAAGAATGTAGGATTAAAAAAATGAAAAATGTAATTGCCGGTAAGTAAATTTTTGAGATGTCTTCAAATGAAAAGAAATAGCAAGCCAATTAAGTTCAGACTGAGTCTCTGTGCCTCATAAAAGTACTATGTATGCCTTGCATAGCATAAACTGAAAGTCAGTAACAACTTAAGTTCAGATTTTTATGGAGGTTTTAGAATATATACCAATGAATCACCTCAGCAAGTGACACAGCAGGGATGATGGATTTTGGTGGATTCCATGTAAATGGACAATTAGCTTCAGAAACTGGAGTTAACAGCTATATCAGCCAGGAATTTGATCCCTGAGGGATCAGCACTGTATCTATATAAATCATGTAGAAAAGAAAAAACAAGATTATACTGGGCATGTTATTTTTTTTTTAATTTCTTCTTCTCCTATAAACATATTTTTCAAACACTCAACCAAACACAATCCTGTCCTTACAAAAACCACAGCCTCATGGGGTTTTTGTCACTAATGTGAACTAACTAGTGACAATACATGTTAAATGCAATTATAGTGAAGCAAAATTTTGCTGTAGAAGCAGAAGGAGCAATGTTTTAAAAAAACAGGAAAAAAGGAGGAAATGGCACTAGATGCTAGTGCCATTTTTTTACTATTTTTTTATTCTATAATTTCTTTTTTTATTTAAATTTTAGTTAACATACAGTGAAATATTGGTTTTAGTAGAATTCAGTGATTCATCACTTACATACAACACCCAGTGCTCATCATAAGTGCCCTCGTTGTGCCCATCGCCCATCTAGCCCATGTCCCACCCACCTCCCTCCATCAACCCACAGTTTGTTCTCTATCATTAAGAACTTCTTGTGGTTTGTTTCCCTAGAGAGTTAATTTTTAAAAGACTTCATTATATTTAAAATGTGAGCCTTGGCCCTTTCAATTTGTAGATAAGCTAATAGGTTCACTTTGTGCCTGAGAGATACATGCACAAAAGCCAACAGACACCTCCTCTCTTTTCTTTTGTTCTGGGATTAGCTCAGAAGAAATCCCTTATATAAAAAGCTTTTTCTCTTCCCCATTGAAATAAAGAAGGAGGAAGAAAGAGGAGCTTGTGTTTCTGTCTGAGATTTAGACTTTTTCATCATGGAGTTGATCTTCTTCATGCACTGCTGAGCCAGGCTGATTTGATCAAGAGTCAAAGCTAGAAGGCGGCTGACAGGAAAAACTCCTTTGCAAGGTAATACTTGAATAAATCAGAAGGTTTGGAGCCATTCTTTCCTCAAATACCTACACTTTCTTTAAACTCTTTTGTAAAGGGATCTACTTAGATAAATTTTAAACTCTGGCTGAAGAAAGATTCAATAAATTAACTTTTGTCTAAATAGTCCTGAAAAAATGCAACAAATAGATATCATCATGAGAATAAGGATGAATTTGTATGATGAAGTCCCCACTGAATAACTAACTCTGTCCAAAATGTACTTGCTATTTAAATATATACTCCTTGATTCTCTGTAAGTTACAAAAAAAAATAGCCAAAATTCTTCCTATTCTCACTGATTGGTTAAAATTGACCTTAGCAAACAGTATTCTATCCCACATATTGTTCTTTCTGATAATGCACTAGAATTAGCTGGGCATTGTCTATCTTATTAGCAAGCCATCATTTAGTTAATGTTTATTTAATTAATAATATTGGAATATAACAGAGATTATTTTTGATGTTTTTTAAATTGTCACTCAAGTTGTCAATGAGCTAATGTAACATAGGACAATCTTGCACTTAGTTGCAGGGAATAGCAGGACAAGATGAAGATTCTAGTCTTAATTGTGACCATCTTGAATTCTGTGGCTTGCTTCATGGTAAGTTTCAGTATTTTGAATAACAGTATCCTTATGAAACTAAAAATTAGATGGAGGAAAAACATGGATTGATATCATTAGCTTATGTTTAATGCAAGAAAGAATATTTTGCTAAACAAAACATCATTGTATTTTTAATGTTCTATTTTCTATTTATAAACTTCCTTCCCTTAAAATAAATAACATACATAATGAAGTAAAGATAACAGAAACCATAATGCATGATAGTATATAATTTAAAGGGCTTCTCTATACTTTTCATACTTTAAGAGATTCTATACTGAAAATTTGCTATGGGACACCTGGATTTACATTTGTTATATTTGCAGAGGCTACTTAACCCTAATATGCTAGCTGTTCCTTTTTACATTGATATTGTATATTTCTGATTTGATTAAACTAACAACTAAGGGATAAAAAAGAAAGCAGAGACCTTCAGAATGTTGCTTTATTTGATCAATTTAGCACTGTGACTACTGACTTCAGGTTTTTAGTAAAATATAATCAGCAAGAGGAACCTCACCAAAATGTTATACTTCTTTCCCTTTAGTATTATGGGAATGAGGAAACATACAATCACACAAATCATTTGTCTGCCAATCCACCTTTGTCTGCATCAGAGAGCCACAGAGCAAGTCAACTCTCATCCATCCTCAGAACAAAAAATAATTCTGCACCTACAGATGATTCAAATAGCTACTCTGAGTCTACTGATACAGTCACAAGGCACTCTGGATCTCTTTCAAAGAGAAACCACTCAGAGACTCTTCAAGCTAGGATATATAACTTTCCCCCATTTGGGGACGATATACCAAGTAACCCTTCAACTAACCAGACTTCAGCTAACTTCGTTTATGTTGAGGGCATAGGAGGCAACTCTACTCAGGCAGAGGCTCCAGGGAGCAATGCTTCACCTTCATCTGCTGCTGTGCAGGATACTTCTGCTGTCAGCATCACAAATTCCAGATTTGCCCCCAACTCCACAATAACACAGAGCAGGATGGCTGTTTCTGGGGAAAATAACATCTCGGCCCCTGTGTCCATAACCACCCACCAGTATAAGTCTGATTCCATTGCTATTCCCCACTTTCAGACAGACTCCAAAACAACTCGGAGTCTTGAACGCTTCTTCCCACCCACTGGAAGATCTAAACCATTCTTTGTCCCTAATCCTGCTGCACATATACAAAATGCTAAGAATGAGTTCAGTGCCTCTGCAGGTGAGAGCACCACTGTCACAGCAGATGCAAACAACCTCCTTGGAACTTATACCACTTCTCATGAGGAAGAAGCATGGCCACAGAGTGTATCCTTTACTGGTGCTACCGCTCTTATGAAAGAAAGTGATACAGCCACCATTGCTGCCATAGACATTCTAGAAGATTACACAACTCTGTTTGATGTTCCTGACATGGAGGATGAAAACGTAATTATAATTGACACTACTTATCTGGAAAAATATGGCAAAACCGTGAGCAGTACTCCAGATGTTCCACAGAAAGACCATTCTATTGTACTTGATGCCAGAGACAAGAAGAATCATCATAGAACTACAGCTAATGCTCAAACACCTAGCATTTCTCTTGCAAAAAATGGCAATGATTTTGAATCTTTTCCTATTCTGATTACTTACAACAAGGCTGATACCAAACCTAGCATGACTGCCACTGACACTGATGAAGCAACTTCCAATATCAATCCCATTAATACTATAAATTCTCTTCTTAATTATAGAACATATAAGGAAAGCAATAATGCTATCGGTAATTTCTATGATACCAAGACAACGTTGGAGGTAGCTAAAAATACTATGCAACCAGTGGATTCAATTATTTCCAAAACAAATGGCATCACTTCTACAAAGCATTACACTGATCCTAACTCCATAGAGCCAACAACGAGCACCAACATTAACTTTAAAATAACCTGGCCTTTGAAGAAAGATACAATAATAAGAGGCAGACACACTGTACAGGTGGAAAACATCACAACACCTAACAATAACAGTATTGCTGGAGCAACTGGATCTAAAGTCACTGATTCAGTAATTAAGCTCCATTCTAATATTCCTGCCAGTGTACATTTGAAAACTAATAGGAATAATTTTGAGGCTGTGAGCAGTGATGAAATTGACGAAGTCATTCCTGTGGTCCAAGAAATTGTAAATATGGACCAAGATGATGTAGTTACAGAGGAAGTAATCTTTCTTCATCCAGACTCTTCCACAACAGAAATTAGAAGAAAAGTTTACTCTCATAACCCTGATGCAGATTATGCCCAAACGTCAAGAAACAAAATCATCTTCCTTTCTGACATCCCTGAAATGTTCAATCCCCTTTCCAAAAATAAAATAAAGCCCTTTACAATAGATAGCACAAACCTCATCACCAAGAGAGGTAACCATAGAACCCCCACCTCAATTACTGCAAATGATGCCAAAGCCAAAATGGATGTTGAAAGAACTAGTGTGTTTAAAAGAGCCAATTTTCAGAGAAATATCACTCCTATCATCACTCACCCTGGAACTACCGGACCTGTCTATTTTAGTGAAGACAGTGTAGCTGACAAGACCTCACCTTCAAAGCTCAGTATCACTTCTTCAGATAAATCTACTGACTCTGTGGATGAAACCATTAGTTTCTCAACTAATAGTAATCATGCCAATGGTGGTACAGGTCCCAACCCTGAAACAAACTTTCCTATGAACAAAGGATACACTCTTCCATCAGTAGCTGAATCACCTACCCTAATGCCCAAAGCCCAAAATAATCAAGCTCAAAACTCCCTGCTCATTAAAGATGATTCCTTGGCTGGTGCTTGGATATCAGATCCTGTGGCTAAAAGTCCTCATCTCATTAATGATGCCATTATACAAAAGTGGAAAACTGATAAAGTACCAGTAAATCCTTTGAACATTCCATTGGAGTCTACTTTCCTTACAGCTAGTTTCACCTCTCCCACCGATGAATACAGTACCACTGCCAGTGCAGGTAAGAGGACCACAAATATGACTGACAGCTCTGAATTGATGATTAAGAAGGCCAGCATACGAGAAGGAAGGCCCACCGGAGCCATTAACTCCTTGCGTACAAAAATAGGTGGTTTTCTTATACCAAAACAAAGATTTAGACATTTGCTAGACAAAGAAAGGGATAATGAAGAGGAATCAATTCCCTATGTGGAAGTAAAATCTTCAATGGAAGAAGATGGCATTTTTCAGATAAAAGAAGACCTTCCACCTTCAAATAATTTCAAGTACCCTGAATCAGAAAACAGTGGCTTTGAAAGGAATGGATTTGTGGCTATGGATAGCACAAAGTCCCTTTCCACATTAGGTAGTAGTATACCTACTGCTGAGGTAACAATAAGTGACGGAGACCTTACCACTCCTGGGGAAGAAAATGTTGATGTTCTATATGAGGTCACTAAACCTGGAAATGGCAAAATACATTTTAATACTATAGCCACCAAAACAATAACTAATGGTGTGGGGGAAAGTGCAGCTATGAAACAGAATGTGGAAGCAGCAGATGGCACTGAATTCCTTCCATCTAGCAATTCTATCCCTCAAAGTAGAAGAGATCACCCTACATTCTCTAACTTATACTACAATATAATCACTGATAATCCTCTCCATATCACCAAAGAGAACCCAAATGTTTCTCACAACATTAAGAAACATAAACTGTCAGTCTTCACAATGCACAATGCAGACCTCAGTGGTTATAGAGATGGCTATCAAACCCTTGCTGCCATAACATCAAGCAATGCTAAGAAACTGCTCAATAAAGGCAAAATATCTGGGACTGAAATAACAAATATCTCTCTTGGCAGTCCTACTATAGTTGATGATATTTCCAAAGAGGATAAAAATACTGAAGCTGTGACAGACTTGGCTTCAATAGCTGCCACCTCGCCAATAAGGAAAGGCATTCTGACCATGAACGAAGTTAATACTCTTAACAATGAACCTAATAAACCAGGAGATGACTTTACCACGTCCAAAAGAGGTCCCAGTGTATACAGAAATGATGGCACTTTATTAGTAGCTAGTTCCTCTGCTTCCATGCAGTCTGTTGCCCCTTTCAATCATCCTCAAGCAACAAACCCTATAAAAAAGATCTCCTCAGCAGATACTATAGTACCAAAGACTTTTCATAATAAGTCCACCCCTGCAGCTTTGACAATAGCTGTCACTGACGCTTCTCAAGATGTCGACACCATGCTTTACAGTGAACAGTATGAATCTAAGGACACTTTTAAGGAAGATATAATAGTGAACTATGAAGCATACCCCCAAAAAGACATAGGTATTATGGCAAAGGAAGAAGATATACTTAAAGAAGAAAATGTGAGGGATAATAATTATGTTACACCTATTGCAGGTGATAATGTTCCTAAAGGCAACAACTTGACATCTAAACATTATTCTCTTAACTCTGATGTATATAATTCCACCAGATTCAAAGGAACAACCAAAACCACAGCTGACCAACTTGAATTTGAGAATCCTGCATCAAACTATATGACTAAAGTCTCAAATACTCTACTTAGAAAATTTACTCCTCAGTCTCAAGGAAAAGCAATTATAAGAAACACCAACAGTAGTGCTGAACATGGCACATTCTTTGGTGGTGATATTCTTCATCCAATGATGAAAGAAAATGTCCCCAAAGGCTTCTTTTCCCCTGAAAGAAGATCTACCTTTACAACACCAGAGTCTAGAACGCCAATGAAAGATAATATAAACCCTGCTCTGGAAGACACTGTGTTATTAGGTAAAGAAACCTCCAACAAAAATTATGCATCCTATACTGATGAGCAAGCTGATCCAGGAACAGAAAAAGACCAAACTGCCACAGGTAGCACAACAAATTCTCACACAAGCATTATACCTGTGACCCTCTTCATTCCTATCACCTCTGAAGACTCAAACGTGAAAAATTATTACCATATATCTGGAACAGGTACCCCTCTATCACTGGGATATGCAAATACATTAAGAGATGATTCCTTTATTCTTAGGCCTGAGACTACTTTGGCAAAGGAAAATAATCTAGATGCTATGGACTTGATCATCATTGAACCTGATAAAAGTGATTATGAATATATTTCAAATGAGCATCCCTTTAAACTAGAGAAGGAAGAGAATAGTTCTATTAAAAAACCTATTCCATTTATACATGGACCAAATGGATTTGTATCTCATACAACCTCCCTGGAAGGTGGGGCCTCAAAGAGTCTTCTGTATAGAATAACTTACCCTGAGTTTGAAACTGAAGAAAAATATCAAACTATTATTCTCAAAGAAGAAAATTCTGACTCTGGTATTGTTGCCACTTCTTTCAAAAACTTCAACACTCAACATCTGAAAACCATGGCACCCTCCCTAATTGATGCTACTGAGACTTTTCCCTCTGAGTTTCAAGAGAGATCATCTGCAGAAAAAACTCTAAGTGAAGATGATACCATCATCATTCTCCCTGAAGTTTCTGACTTAGAAAATAAAAAAATTGAGTATTTCTTTGTACCATACACAGAAACAATTGTTACTATGAGAGAGAGAACTGCATTTGGTACTGTGCCCACAGATCACACTATGATCACTTTCCCCATAAAAAGTCAAGGTCATTCCTACAGCAATGGCATTTCATCCAAAGTTGGTAACACAGCTGCCCCAGAGTTGGCAGACACCATCAAATCAGAAAATTCAAATGTCAATGAAAATAAATTGGACTTAGCTGAAGTGATGCCTTCACAGGATCACATTTACCCCTTGGCTCAGGATATTGCCTCCCAGGCAAAGAATATCTCCTATGTTGGTGAAGTTACTAAGGGTATAATCAAAAAAGCCTCAATAGTTTCTCCTAATCCTGTTAGGGACACCAAAATGTCAATAAATGTTACCACAATTTCACCTAATGCTCCTGCCTTTGACTCTAAAGACAGCAATGAAAACAGTGACTCTACCATACCTGAGATAGATGATGTTGTGTCCATAAAATTAAAATCTCTATTAATTCCTAATCAGAAAAGACCTAGAATTGCGGATGCTCTTAGTCAAAATGATGACTCTTTACCTAATAAATCAGTGTCCTTAAAGCCATTGGGTGAACACTTTATTATCACTGACCAAAACTGGGAAATCACTAAGGTGCAAAGTAACCCTCAGCCCTTCTCCATGGTCTCCTCTGTTCTTCTGGAAGATCCTACTACTTTTTCAGATAACCCTATAAATGTAGCCATAGGCATACCCATCACTGAAAATGAGAGCATTTATGATAAAACTGGCGTCATAGCCTCTGTGCCTAATACAGTTCTTCAACCTGTAATCCACAAAAAAGAGCAGATAAATGAAAGTCCTGACTATGCTATAAATCACCATATAAATAAAGCAGTTATCAATCCGTTTGCAAAAGAAATCACTACCTCAGGAACTGGGGGTAATACATTCCTCAGGAAAGATAAGGCTATTGTAGGGGATGAATCCTATATTTCTGAAGCCAAAATTCCAATAATCTTAAAACATGTAAATTCAGCGAACACTAATCCTTTCATTCTTAAGCCTCTTGTTGCTTCTGCTGAACAGAAAGCACCTGCAACTTTGAAAGAAATGTTTTACCCTGCTTCCACAATGAGCACACCAAAGCAGACAAAGGCCAGGGCTAGGGGTTCATTTTCTCTTGGTAATGATAACTTAAAGAGCTCTATCACAAACTCTCATAATAAATCACATCTATCCGTGAAACCAACTCTTCCTCCTACTGATTTTATTGCTGATTTTATTAAAAACAATAATTCTGCATCTAATCCAGTGCTTGTTAAAGGAGAGAGAAACATAAAAGTGACTGATGAGTCTATTATAGCTAGAGATATCATTGTTCTACCTGACAAAGAAATCATTTTGTCTCACAATATTATCTCTACTGATGATATAAGAAACATTATAAATGAAAAAAGGCACGTAGATTCTACAGAAAATGATAATGTAACTCAATATGAAGTCATTCCTTTTACAAAGGACTTTTCAGCAGAGTCAGATGTGGTTTTTCTGGCAGAGGAAAACAATGTAAATAATAGGAATCTAAAGACCACTAGGCTTGATGACAATACCTTTAAATACATATTGGAGAAAAATACCTTTTATGTTGGAGAAAAAGGAGAGAGCTCCACAACAAAGACACCGACCTCTGTTCAAGGGCTCCATAGATATGGATCTCATGCTCTCTTCCCCACTGCACATGTCACTGAGAGTCTCCTGAATGAAAATCCTGTAGAACCCAAAACTAAACAAAAATACCAAATATTGATCTCCAGAAAAGGAAACCCTGACTCTGACAAAGATAACACCTTTCTCAAAGATTATTCTGCCAAATTCAAAAGCAAGTCACCTAGAACCATGACTCCTTTACCCACAGATGGAAATAGAAAATTTTCCCTCAAGCTTCCACCAGATGACTTAGCTCTGGAAAAGGACACCCTAAGTGGAAATGACATCATCATCACTCTTCCAGAAGGCAAATGGATTCAGCATATCAGTGCTCCAGATCCAGAATCAATGGAAACTATAGGACAAAGCAGGATGTTCACAGATGAAATGACTGATCTCACCATTAGCAAAATACCGGTAATAAACAAAGACCAACTCTATAGGAGATATGTCACATTCAGTGCTCTTTATTACCAAAGGGAACCTGCAATGTCACCCAAATCAGATTATAATCAAGATAAAAATTTCAAGGCGGAGAGCTATCATTCACAGAATGCCACTGCTCCTTCAATTACATTCAATGTCAACCTTGATAACAATGAAATTCCCCTTGTTGATGAAAATTCTGGGAATAAAATAAACGGGGCTTCAATTTCTTCTTCACCTGTGAGGACAACTCACACTGTTGCTGATACCACTTATCTTTCCTTTAAGGACAGTTATGAAGGGGGTGATTCTATGCAACCTAATGAAAATAATGTTAGGTCTAGAGAATTTCCATTTCTACTAACAACTGAAAGTATCATTCTTATGCCTAAAGTTTTAACGAACAATTTTGTGCTAATGAGTGATAACTTACTGTCTGAACCCTCACAGTCAGTATCAGTAGACTCAGAGATAGGGACTGAATACCTTGACTTCATTCATGGAACTGATATTTCAAAAAATCAGGACATTAAAATCCAAACGGAACTTCAGTCCCACTCATTGGACACAAATATTCCTTCTATCGATTCAGTAACTTTTACCAGGAATTCCACAGATGATGAGGCTGATTCAGCATCCACTATGGAGAGAGAAACTGCCAACATTTCCAAAATTAACACAGATGCTCAACCACTGGGTACAATGATGCAAGTTCCTTTGCCTACAGAAATAAGCTCCTTCCCTTCTGAAATCAAAAAAATGCCTAAACTCTCTGCTAAGGAAGACACAGGTGCTAAATTGGATTTAAATCACATTATAAATGCAACAGTTCTCATTCCAACTTTGGAAACAACACTTCCCCCAACCCTTGAGCCCAACGCTCTCTCCAAGACTAATAACAAGGAGGAGAAACTCAATAGTTATGAAGCAGGCAATTTTGTTTTAGGAGATTCAAGGATATTGAAAGATAATCCTTTCTTTGGTAAATTTAATATTCCTGCTAGACCTCAAGCTCCACCCAGTTTAAAAAGAATCCTTTCAGCTGATTCCACCATGTTTCTGGAAAAGACTTTAAAGCCTAAGTATAAAAACTCCACTCCTCCTGATGAAGATGCAGGCACAGCAGGCTTGCTTCATAATGCTCCCACTGGATCCTATGTGCCACTACGGAAATCAATCCTTTCTCCTGATTTCATAATGTCTGTGAGTTCTGAACTTGACCCAGTTGTCAAAATGAAAAGTGATACTACAACAAACATGTATAATAATATTCCATTTGAGGAAAGAAATACTCCATCTCACAAAGCCATCATTTCACCTAATATTAATACTTCAACAAAAGACATGTTGAATACTGTTTTTCGTAAAAGATTTGTGCACAGAAATTCCCTATGGAAAGATATAACCACTGAATATGAAATAGTTCCTATTACAGAAAATATTTCTGATATTACTTCAGATGCTGAAAATATTCCAAATATTGAGGATGTGATAAACACTGTGCCTGACAACAGAGCTCTTAAGTATGTGACAAATGAATATATCCTAGAACCACAGGAAGAAAAATACAATCCTATTATGAAAAAAACTACTTTCACTTATGACCCCAAAATAGTTGGGCTTCATCAACTCTACTCCAGTGCTGATGTCTCTAAACATTTATTTCAAGGAGCCCCAAATGAGATTAAAACTAAAGAAATGTTACAAAATTTGGTATCTAGAGAAAAATATACCAGTTCTGACATTGATGCTGTTTTTCTAAAAAGTTCCACTGACAACTCAAATTCTCAGGCTCCCAAATCTGTGACTCACCCCCTAACTCACACAAGTGAAAGTACTCACAAATTTCTAGGTAAAACAACTCTTAAAAGGGACACCTTAAGAGGAGATGACACCATCACTGTTTTCCCTGAAGACAAAACGATGGAATACACCCTTATTCCAGACCCAGAAAAAACAGTAATCATGGTAGAGGGAAGGATGTTCCCAGATGAACCTACAGATCCCATTGTTATCACCTCTCCATTAAAAAATAAGAATCAGTTCTTCAGGAAAGTCGTTTCATCTGCTATGTATAACACTGATGCCCAAGGTAAAGCAGAAAACATCTTATCATCCCAAGCAGACAATGTTAAAGGTAAAACTAATATGGCAGAGATGCAATACTCATGGGATAGCATTATTCCTTTGACTGAGTTTAATATCATCCCTAAGGGCAAACTTTCTTTCATCAATGAAGATACTAAAACTTTAAACAAAAAGGCTTCAATCTCTTCTTTATCTAGGAATACAGTAAACATTGTGGATGACACCACTACTCCCTCCACTGAGAGTAGTTATGAAAGAGGTAACTCTATGCCGCCAGAAGACAATATTGGGTCCAGGGGATTCCTAGCTCTACAAATCCAAGAAAAGTCCATGTTCAATCCTAATGCCTCAACTGAAAATCTTGAAATCTCTGACCCAGTGACAAATAACTCCTTGGTTAATTCTTCAATTGCATTGTCAAACATGTTTAAGACAATGATTGAATACCCTAATTCTGTTAATGATGGTGATAGTTCCACTGAAAATAAAACTGATCCCAAGCCCAACTCCTTAACCTCAACAAAACTTCCCATTAGTTCTACTACTTTTTCAGACAATCCCACAAACAATGAGCTTTATTCACTGCCCTCAGTAAATACAGAAACTACTGATGTCTCTAAAACTGAGACAGATAAAATACATTCTGAGCCTCAGAGAACAATCATGAATGCCTTTTCTCCTACAAAAGTCTCTCAACATATGGTCTCTGAAAGAAGAAAAATAGATATTTTTTCTGATCAAGAAGATCCAGCCACTAAATTTGATTTAAGTCACATTGCAAATGCAACCATTCTCAATTCAGCTATGAGGAAAATCCTTCCCTCAGTAACTGGGTTTAATACTCTGTCAATGAGTAACAACAATGTGGAAGAGGAAGTACATATTTCTAAAGCAGACAATTTTTTTCCAAAAGATGCAAGTACATTGAAAGATAATTCTTTCACTGTTAAATATGATGCTACTTCTACTAAACCTCAAGCACACCACAATTTAAAAGGAATCATTACAGTTGATTCTGTATTAACCCTTCCAGAAGCATCTAGGTCTAATGATAAAAGCTCTTCACTTGAAGTTGCTACTGGAGAAAGGATCATCACAAACACTCCAATTGGGACATATGACCTACCACCATGGAAGTCAATTATTCCTTTTGATTTCACAACATTCATGAGTTCATCTAAGTATTCTGAACTTGATCCAGTTATCAAGATGAAAAAAGATACCACAACAAAGACTAATAATAATATTCCACCTGGAGAAAGAAATAGTCCATCTGACAAAATCATTATCTCACCTACTACCATTCTTTCAAAAAAAGACATGAAAAACACTATTAATACTAATACTACTACTAATAATAATAAATTTGGAGATGAGACTTCAATAGGGAAAGATATATCCACTGAAGTAGTTCTTATTACAGAAGACATTTCAGAAAAAATACATGACACCTTTTTGGCAAGGGAAAATATTCCAAGTGATGAGGACATAGTAACTATTATACCCGTTGACAGTGCCCTTGAGTATGTTGCAGATAACTATGCCTTTGAACTAGTGAGGGATGGAAATGGTCCCCTTACAAGAAAGACCACACTTAGGAATGACTCCAAAGTATTTGACTCTCATTCACCCCATGCCAGTGCTGCAGCCACTGAACATGCATCCCAAGGATCTCTAACTGTTATCAAAACTACCAAAAAATACCAAAGCTTCATTCCCAAAGATAAAAATCTTAATTTTGACAATGATGCTACTGTTCTCAAAAGGTCTTCTGTCAATTTTAATACTAAGGTTCCCAGATCCATGATTCATTCTCTTACTGATTCAAGTTGGATTTTTTTACCTGAGTTTCTAGGTGAAACAATTGTGGAAAATACTTCTCCAATTGGTGATAACACCATCAACATTATCCCTGAAGGCAAAAGAATGGAGTACCTGTTTGATTCAGACCCAGAACTAATGATAAGAATGGGAGGGAGCAAGATATTCACTGATTCCACTGATCCTGCTGTGATCACCTATCCTATAGATTATAAAAACCAATTCAATAGGAAAGGTGTATCGTTTGCTTATCATAATAATGATGTACCCGAAGAAGCAAAAACCACTATATCAGCCAAATTGGACGCAAATAAACGTAAACCAAACTTGGCAGATATACTTCATTTGCAGAACAACATTATTCCTTTGGCTGAGTTCAACGTCATTCCTGATGATGATCTTCCCTTCATTGGTAAAAATACTGAGAAAGCAACCAACAGAGCTTCAATCTTTTCCTCATCTATGAATAAGGCAGCCAGGAGTATGGCTGATTCCATTGTTCTTCCCACTGAACGTAGTTATGGAGGAGGTGATTCAATGTTACCTGGAAAAGATGTTAAATCTAGAGGATTCCCATCTCTATTAACACCTGCCATACTTATCCCGAATTCCTCACCTGAAAATCCTGAAACTTCTGGCCTAATGACAGATAAATCTTCATCTGAATCTTTACTAAATAGGTCAGAAATGTTAGAAAGAGCAAATGAATATGCCGATGCCATTAATGGAGATGATGTTTCAGGGAGACAGGTCATAACTCAAGCTGACATTCATTCCTATCCATTGGCTTGGAATGTTTCTCCAATTGGATCAACTACTTTCTCAGATAGTACCACAGATGATGAGGCTGACTCATTTTTCTCTGTGAATACAGATACTCCTGAGAATTATATACCTAAGACTGACAAAATATATTTCAAATCTCAAAGAGCAATGATGAAAGCCTTTTTCCTTACAGAAGACTCTCAAGATAGTGTCTATGAAAGAAAGAAAATAGCTAATCTTTTTGATCAAGAAGATCCAGCTTCTAAATTGGAATTACATAATTTTACAAATACAACAGTTTTCATCCCAGCTATGAGGAAAATCCTTCCATCAATAACTGAGCCCAACCCTCTCTACAAGGGTAACAGCAATATGGAAGATTCTTTTACTGTTAAATTTGATGCTACTTCCTTCAAACCTCAAACACCTCCCAATTTAAAAAGAATATTTTTAGCCAATCCCACATTAACTCTTCCAGAAGAACCTAGGCCTAGCTCTCATGATAAAGTTACTAACACAGGAGGGTCCATCACAAACACTCCAACTGGACTACATAGGCTTCGATGGAGGTCAAATTTTCCTCCTTCTTATTTTACGACATCCATGAGGACTTCCAAATATTCTGAACTTGTTCCTGTTACTAGTATGGGAAAAGACAGGACCAAGAAGATTGATCATAACATTCCACATGAGAAAATAATTATTCCATATGATAAAGGTATCATTTCACCTATTATCATTACCTTTGAAAAAGACATGGCGAACACTTTACAAGGGAATATATCTGAGCATAAAGACCTTATAAAGAGAGAGATGGCAGCTGAATATGAAATCATTTATTTTACAGAAGACATTTCAGAAAGAGTGGATAACATTTCTTCTACAGATAAAATCACTCCAGCATATTTGGACCATACAGCTATTATGTCTGATGACAGTGGATCTGAATATGTCTTAGATATGCATACTGCAGAATTAGAAGATAGAGCAGATAATTCCCTGATAAAAATGAGCACACTCATATATGCCCCCAAGACACATGTGTCTCATGCACCACATACCACAGTTACTCCTCCAGACAGTCTATCTAAAATAATATTACCAGTGTTCAAAGCCAGAGAAAACTACCAAGCTATGATTCCGAGACAGGAAAACAGCACTGACACTGATGTCATTGCTCTCAAGGATTCTAATGCCAATGTCAATACCAAAGCTCACAGACCCACAACTCACTTCCTAATTGACGCAAGTGTAAATTTTCCTTCTAGTTTTTCTGACAAAACACCTGTGGGAAAAGGTACCATAAATGATGATGATGGCACCAGAATTCCCTCTGAAGGCTTTGATTTAGAACATAAAATAATTGAGCATTCCCTTTCTCCAGACATAAAACTCGTAGCTGATAGCAAGACATTCACAACGGATACTACTAATCATGCTTTTAAAAACAGTGCTAATTTTCTCAGGAGAAACATAGCAACTATCATTTATAAGACATTTACATCCCAGAGAGGAGACACTACCACATCCAGTATATCTGACTTTACTGAAGATCAAACAGGTATAGCTACAGTATATGATTCAAGGTTTAGTAATTTTCCTTCAGCTCAGCCTTCCAGTGATGGCATCTCCAATGTGAAAGAAAACAAAGAAGATGCAATCAAGATGGCTCTTACTTTCTTTTATCCTTTGAAAAAGATGTCTGCCAACATGCAAAATGCTCCTGCTACTTCTACTAAGAACAAAAATAACATTGACTATTATAGCCTTCCATCATCGGGGAGTGTCAGGTCTCTAAAACTTGCATATATGGGACTACCTGAAATTCTCATTGTAACTTCTAAAGTCCCTACTAAAGAAACCGCATCTCCCAAACTTATAAAAGGCACAAACCTCTACTACCCAACAGTGTTAATATCAGAGCCTGTGTCTATAGACTCACATTACTTCAATAAAGGCATTGTCTCAAAAGGAAAAAATACTAAAAGTCAAATAGTCCCCTTGGTCTATACTGTCCTCCAAGCTGATTCCACAGGTTCTTCAGACAACATGGCTAATGTCAAACCTAGCACATCTGCTACTGTTGTCACCAAGAGCAAAATTTTTGGTACTGATGAATTTCGTGATCAAAATGCAGAACCCAAGAAAACAACCACCAAGTTTTCTTCTCTTTTTCCTAATGAATATAGTAAACCAAATTTCTATTACACAAGGAAAATAACTAAAGCTTCTGCAGTGAAAGACACAGCTGAACTGAATCACCTTACAGATGTAAATAGAATAGGAAATGATCCAGTTATTCAGGTGGAAACAAACTCTCTAAAAGATGCTGACCTAAAGCCTTACCTTGTGAATAAAAATGTCATTGCTGATAATAAATCAGTGAACGAGGATTCTGACCGTGTCCCTGTAGCAGCTTACTCAAGCTGTCACATGCCAAAGGATTCCCTCCCAGATGGATCTGGTCCTCAGGGTCAGGTCCTTGAGTTCATTACTGGGAACTCAAACTTGCTAACAGAAGTAATTACCACTATTCCTACTGATGAAAAATCTTTATCTTACACAGAAATCATTTCCATGGTAGAAGGAAATTCTCAGTTGGAATTAAATTAGCCAATTTCAGAGCAACACATACTGAACTTCAAACTTCAGAAAGCACAAATGATACACATTAATCCATTGGCAAGATAAAAAATATATATTATTTAGGTTTCAATTTCTATTGTACCACAAGCTAACAAAGAAGTTGAAGGAAACACTTTCTTTAGTGCTGATATTCTTCAGTCACAGGAACAATTACTCCAAAGGGTATCCCTGAGAAGCCTACAAACAACAAAGCAGAAATGAGGGTCATATCTAACCCTGCTATCTACACCATCTTCCTTGGAAACAACAACAACAACAACAACAACAACAACAACAAAAATAGTGACACCACAGGCCAACACATCCTTCAATTACAATTTCTTTACTCATGCACCCAGAATTCCAATCACTGGAGGGGAAGAGGCCAAAAATGTGGATGTTGCTATAACCAAATCTCAAGATATAACTGTTCCTCTCACCTCCCTGTTTCTGAAGCTGAGAATTCTCTCATGAATGAAGATATTGAACCTGAAACTTTCTCAGCAGCTACATTCCAACAATGATGATAATCACCTCAACTAAGATCAATAACTCTATTTTCTCCAATAAATTTACAAAATCTGAAGATACACAGACACTTTTTAAAGTAGGAATTCTAATGTACACATTCAATGCGATCCCAATCAAAATTGCACCAGCATTCTTCTTGAAGCTAGAACAAGCAATCCTAAAATTTGTATGGAACCACAAAAGACCCCTAATAGCCAAAGTAATTTTGAAGAATAAGACCAAAGTGGGAGGCATCACAATCCCAGACTTTAGCCTCTACTACAGAGGTGTAATCATCAAGACAGTATGGTATTGGCACAAAAACAGACACATAGACCAATGGAATAGAATAGAGGACCCAGAATTGGACCCACAAATGTATGGCCAACTAATCTTTGGCAAAGCAGGAAAGAATATCCAATGGAATAAAGACAGTCTCTTCAGCAAGTGGTGCTGGAAAAACTGGGCAGCAACATGCAGAAGAATGAAACTAGACCACTTTCTTATACCATACACAAAAATAAATTCAAAATGGATGAAAGACCTAAATGTGAGACAGGAAACCATCAAAACCCTAGAGGAGCAAGCAGGCAACAACCTCTTTGATCTTGGCCGCAGCGACTTCTTAATCAACACGTCTCTGGAGGCAAGGGAAACAAAAGCAAAAATGAACTATTGGGACCTCATCAAGATAAAAAGCATCTGCACTGCAAAAGAAACAACCAACAAAACTAAAAGGCAACCGACAGAATGAGAAAAGAAATTTGCAAATGACATATCGGATAAAAGGTTAGTATCTAAAATCTATAAAGAACTTACCAAATTCCACACCCAAAAAACAAATAACCCAGTGAAGAAATGGGCAGAAGACATGAATAGACACTTCTCTAAAGAAGACATCCAGATGGCCAACAGACACATGAAAAGATGCTCAACATCACTCATCATCAGGAAAATACAAATCAAAACCACAATGAGATACCACCTCACACCAGTCAGAGTAGCTAAAAATGAACTAATCAGAAAACAACAGATGCTGGCGAGGATGTGGAGAAACGGGAACCCTCTTGCACTCTTGGTGGGAAGGCAAACTGGTGCAGCCACTCTGGAAAACAGTGTGGAGGTTCCTCAAAAAATTAAAAATAGAATTACCCTACAACCCAGCAATAGCACTATCAGGAATTTATCCAAAGGATACAGGAGTGCTGATGCATAGGGGCACTTGTACCCCAATGTTTATAGCAGCAGTTTCAACAATAGCCAAATTATGGAAAGAGACTAAATATCCATCAACTGATGAATGGATAAAGAAGATGTGGTTTATATATACAATGGAATATTACTTGGCAATGAGAAAGAATGAAATCTGGCCATTTGTAGCAACATGGATGGAACTGGAGAGTATTATGCTGAGTGAAATAAGTCAGGCAGAGAAAGACAGATTTCATATGTTTTCACTCATATGTGGATCTTGAGAAACTTAACAGAAGACCATGAGGAAAGGAAAGGGGAAAAAAATAGTTACAAACAGAGAGGGTGGGAGGCAAACCATAAGAGACTCTTAAATGCAGAGAACAAACTGACAGTGGATGGGGGCGTGGGGGAGAGGGAAAGTGGGTGATGGGCATTGAGGGCACTTGTTGGGATGAGCACTGGGTGTTTTATGTAAGTGATAAACCATGGGAATCTACCCCAAAAACCAAGAGCACATTTTACACACTATATGTTAGCCAACTTGACAATAAATTATATTAAAATTAATAAATTAATTAAAATTAAAATAATAATAAATAATAATAATAATAATAAAGTAGGAATTCTAATGTCCATAGGAGACACCACTTGTCTCAGTTAATTCTTTTAAAATTGCACATTATGGGGCGCCTGGGTGGCGCAGTCGGTTAAGCGTCCGACTTCAGCCAGGTCACGATCTCGCGGTCCGTGAGTTCGAGCCCCGCGTCAGGCTCTGGGCTGATGGCTCGGAGCCTGGAGCCTGTTTCCGATTCTGTGTCTCCCTCTCTCTCTGCCCCTCCCCCGTTCATGCTCTGTCTCTCTCTGTCCCAAAAATAAATAAAAAACGTTGGAAAAAAAAAAAAAAGAATTTAGTTTAAAATTGCACATTACATTTCATCTGATAGGTCTGAAGATATTCTCCATACAAAAACAGTCTTAATGGTGGGCATCAGTATGACATCAGCATTTTCAAAGTCTATATCTGAGGACTCTTTCTAGTCAAGTATCACTGAAAATCCTAAACTGTCAGATAACATTCCTGAGGCCTTATTGCAAACTCACCCTCTTTTGCTAACAACTTCCTTTTTTTTTTTTTTTTTTCACTTAACAAAAGGGTTTTTTTTTCATCCTGGACCTGAAGAAATTGCTACTTAAATATAAACTTGATGCTCTTCTGAGAAAAGACAAACTGTTTCCATTAGTGTAATAGACACTACAACAATAGAGGAAAGTACTATTCAGATAAAGTGAACCTCACCTATAGAATCTGATCCTCTATCCTTAAGTCAGCTAGTATCTTTGGTGGTAATGACCTGTTGGTCCAATAAGAGTGTCCTATGTTCCCCAGAGCAGGTGATTCCAGCTCCACCCTCAAAATTGCTAAAATTCCAGCAGTCCCACCAGGATTTTCACCATATGCTTCTTTCTCTTTGATAGATGACACACACTTACCATGTAAAGTGTCTATGTAAAGAGGTCAATGGTTAAAAAAAAAACAAAAAACAAGATAATGGTAATAATATTCTGTATAGCCAAGAAAAGCCTTTGTATGCTATAATCAATGTGATCCCACCTCACAGTTATATTAGTAGAAGCAGAGTTGATGTGAGCACAAGAGTAATCCCTGAAATTAAAGACTATTTGACAAATTAGTGTCTGCAAAGATGGTATCATTTCACCTGACATTTCTAACCAGGAACTAAATGCCTATAAAAATGAATATTTTGCTCCTTATTCTAACTCTATTCAATATAAGAAATAGTAAGTACTCCAACCTGACTTCTAGCAATTATACAGTTAACACATCCTTTTTCCCACTTTTTGTACACAGAATAAAAGAATTCCTGCCAAAAAGACACCAATCTTCTGTTTATACCATGCTTATTCTGAATTAAACCTCATAAACACTAGATAAGGGGGAGGGGGTGGAGTAGAGGTTAAATCAACCCAGTTAATCAACCCAGAGAATAGGTTTACCTTCTCATTTCCTTTCCTGCCACTGAAAATGACTTAGAAATAAAGAGCCATGCCTGTCATTAACTTAAAAGACTTTCCTCCTTGTCCCTGATGCTGACAGCATTTCTTATGTCAATAGAGACACTGAGACCCTTCATAGTGACATCTCCTTGAAGCGAAAACATCGCTGGAGAAGCTACCTGTGTCTTTAAAATGAAAAATTACCATCTTAAAACCTATCATAGCTCTACAGAGAGTGGTCATGTATATGTCTATACCAGGCCAATCAACTAAGAAAAGACACTGTAAACTTGGAGGTTGAGTCCAAATCTAATGAAGAGAAAGCATTTGCTCTTGAGATGGAAACCACTGCTCTGACTGATACTGTTGCCCTTTTTCATATTTAGTTGTATCTGAGTCTGAAAATTCTCTTTCTTCTAATAACACTGGGAAAATATTAACACCAGACTATAATCTCCTTTCATCTAAATAGCTAAATATTAAGAATGATAACAAAATGACGATGGTTGAATTAACTAACATCATTATAGGAAACATTCCCTCTGAAATTTGAGGATAAAATTCTTAAGGCTAATACAGTTATTCCACACTTTGATTTTGTTTCTGGGTGAATTCTGACATATAATGCCAACTCCCTGGCATTAGGTTGAAGTAACACACTCTACAGAAAAATTTCCTGAAGAAATTAAATCTACAAGACCTGATATCGTCCTTGTTAAGCATGTTAATTCACAAAAAAAGTAAGAATTGTAATGAAGAAGAAAATTACAAGAACCCTAAATATTACTTACTTATTATCTTTACTGAAAAAGTGAGAATTCACTCTCTGAAGAGGAAAACTAATTGAAATCCTTGCTACCTAATTACCTTCTGCATGCTACATTCATTGCCAAAACTGCCATCAATGTTTTTAGACATTTAAATAACCATAAATCTCAAGAGAAGACACTTCACCTCAAAAACATACTTTTAACTTACTTGAAAGACAGGCCACTTGAAACTAATGCTGATAATCTCATGGCTTCCAGAGTTCTCCCCACTGACACTCAACCCACAAAGTACCTGGCAGACTCTGCTATGTCTGTTTCAAGTGACACTAGCTCCATATTGGAAGGCACATCCCTTATAAACAAAAAGAAGACAAATCCAGCTGTGAATGTTGGTTTCATAATCAGAGAGGATTCTACTGCCTTTTAATCTAATATCCATACTCTTGAAACCAGTTGCCCAATCAGAGCACAGAAACAACCTCCAAGGAGAGCCAGTGCCATTGGCTCTATGGTTGATGCAACAATCACCATGATGACCAATGCCTCAATCACTATCATGAACATCACTCTCCTGCCTAGGGAAACCACTGGGCCCAGAGAAAGACCTGTGAGTGTGCATGGTGCCATTTTGTCCCATGGCTGAAGATGGTTTGCCAAAAATTTGCTCTCATCCTCCAACAGAAAGCAGCAAAACAACAACTGAAGCAACCATTTTATTTGGGGATGACAACACTATTCCTAAATCAGAAACAACTATGACCTCAGAAGGAGACCACATTACTTCAGTAAATGACAATACACTAGAAAGTGATTTTTCAACAACAGGCAACAAGTTTACATCTCTGAAGGAAAAACTAAAATCAGAAGATGATGCTGAGTCTCATCTTATTAGGTCATCAACCCATCTGGAGAAAGAAATTACTAGTCTCATAGGCACAACAAACTCCATGGCTAATGACTCTATTACTGAAAACTTCATTCCAGTGAAAATTGGTAATATCTCATCACCAAGTGCTACTGTTTCTTTAATAGATTTTTCCACTAACATAGCAAAAGAAGATATTCTCTTGGATGCCACTGGCCCAGGGAATGAATATGTCTCTATAACTTCTGAAGTCTCTGGCACACTGAAGGATGGCACCGCCAGCATTGTGGACACCCCTGCCCTTCCAGCTAAGAAGGATGAACCCGATGTTAACAATTACAGTTCCTCAGTTAAATCCAATGTCACTGCTGATGAGGCTGTCCAGATCACTACCTCGTCTATTCCTGAGGCTGAAATCTCTTCTGCTACTGAAAAAGACTTCACCACTATTCCAGATATAGCTGCCCTTACAGAAGAGAAAATGACTGAAATTGACCTCAACATTCCAGAGGATGACCCCAATGCTGTGCCTAAACTAACAGATTCTGATGAGGAAAAGTTCATCACTGTGTTTGAGCTCACTACCACTGTTGAAAGGTGCAAAGATAACCCAGAAGATGTTCTGATAACTGATGAAGAGTCTATGGATGAAGTCAATGTTTGGATGGAGAAAGATACTACAAATGAAGCAGAGAACCATCCCATTTTGCTTACTGCTGTTGAATCTAGATATGACTTCGTAGTCCCTACATCAGTAAATGTGAACCTCACAGAAGATTCATCTGTTACTACAAAAGATCTGTCTGAAAATAATACAATGGAATCTGTAACTAAGGACAGTGAGCCACTTTCAAGAACTACCTCTGATCTAGATGCCCTAAGCCACGAGGACGATGCTTTTACTACTGAAATGGGTGTCTTTAAGCTACTGAAGGAAGAACCAGATGAGTTCCTGATTTGAAAGCAACAAAACATATGCCACATAGACTTGAGTAATAGCCTGGAAAGCTAGTTTTAACATCTAAGAAGTTTGTTCAGCAAAATCTTATTAAGTTAAAGAATGTGAGAATTTAAGGCAAGTATTAGACTCAGAAAAATGCAGATGTTTAGCAATAGAGGTCATGCAGTAGAATATATTTATGGAAACTTAAAAACTCAAATACAAGAGTTCCCCTTGTATCAAAAGGTTTAATTTAGTTATCTATTTACCTTAATATAAAAGTCTTTAATCTCAGCCTTCAGGGATATGAAGAGAGAGCAATAAAGAAAGCTCACTTCCTACTACATTTAATGATGTATGTCACTTTAGTTAACCCTGAATAGCACATTTTAGTGTGAGTTGAAGAGAACTGAATTAACTTATCTCAAAAAAATTGTTGTAGTATTAAAAGTTTTGAAATGCTAATTCTAAACAGATTTTTTTCATGCAACCAATGATTCTCTTCTACTAAAAACTATATTTGCAATAATTAAGACTATTCAGTAATTGTTTAGCACCCACCTGTAAGAAATGTAAGAAATCTTATAGGGTCCCCGGCTTGTGTTGGACGCAAACTAAGAAAAAATGATTATTTCATAAACATGTAAATTTGTCAGAAGCAATATTTTGTATAAATGTATGAAGCAATTTAATTTTCTTTCTGTAAAATTTCTTTCCTGAATTTTTGTCAATTTTTTCAGGTCTTAATCACTGATATCATACTCTTCTTGTGCTTTTGGTTAGCAGTTGAAGGACATGTATCTTCATTTTTTTTCTGTCACAGACTTTTAAAATGGGTCTGTTTTCATCTTGCTGATTTTCCTTCAATAAATCTTTTGACAGCAACTGATTTACTGTGTGTAGATGTGTTTGATATTCCAGTACAGAATTCTGAAATTACGAGAAACATATAAGCACAGTTGACCTTTGAACGACACGGGGATAAGAGAGGTAAATTCCTCTCCCAGTCAGAAATCCACCTGTAACTTTTGAGTCCCCCAGAGCTAAGCTACTAATAGTCTACTGTTGACTGGAATCCTTATCAATAATATAAATAATCAATTAGCGCATATTTTGTGTATCTGTTATACGCTGCATTCATACAATAAAGTATGGCAAGAGAAAAGAAAATGTTATTTAAAAAAAACACATGGAAGAGAAAATACACTTACAATACTATACCATAAAAAATCCATAGATAAGTGGTCCTGCACAGTTCAAACATGTGCTATTCCAGGGTCAGCTGTAAAATTAAAGTCCATTGTTTGTTTAAAGAACAACTTAGGGGTATCTCAGTGATTCAGTCAGTTAAGTGTCCAACTTTGGCTCAGGTCATAATCATGCAGTTTGTGAGTCTGAGCCCTTCGTGGGGCTCTATGCTGACAGCTCAGAGACTAGAGCCTGCTTTGGATTCTGTGTCTCCCTCTCTTTCTCTCTGCCCCTCCCCGCTCACACTCTGTCTCTCTCTCTCTCAAAAATAAACATCTTTTTAAAAATTAAAAAAAAAAAAGAACAGCTTAGCTCCAGATACCAAGGACAGAATTATTACACAGAGGCTCATAATTTTATTATATTTTTAAAAAGGAAAAACAAAGTCAAAACAGTAGGTAAATAGTAAGTGGTACACTCGGGGTGGGGAGGAGGAGGGATTTACACCATTAGATGGACATACAGACTAGCATAATTACAGTAGCACGTTAAAACTCAGAAACACATTTTAACTAAAAAATTTATTACATGGTAAAGTGAACTTCAAAACCATGAAATATGATAAGTAATTAAGCCTTCCTTGACAGTTGACTATTTGAGAAAAATTAAGCGACAGTGTTAAGACCACAATCTAAAATAAATTCTACATGGACAAGAAGCTTAAATATAAAACCATAAAAAAGTGTAGAAGGAAACATGTATATTTATTCAAATGGAGTCAAAAAATTTAAGCATATAAGAAATGGAAAAAAGAAGATTCATAGATTTGATACCATAAATAGCTAAAATTCTGTACAAAAGAAAATTAACATAAAATCAAAAAGCAAATGATAACTGTGGAAAAATAATTGCATTATACATGGCAGTGAAAAGATTACTATCCTTATTCTATGAAGAACTCCTAAAAAGAAAGCATTTTAAATGAGCAGTAGAGATAAATAATTCATGAAATACAAATTGCCAGTAAACATAAGAAAAACTCAATGATTATAGTATTTAAAGAAAGTGAAACTATTACATACATTTTGTAATATATATACATATATATGTATATATATCCATTTGACAATTGACAATGATAATTTTAAATATTCATTGTTGGCTAGTGCAAATTTCTCCACCCTTTCTGGGAGGCAGTTTAAAAGTACACGCAACATGTATTAAAAATATTTAAACTTTTTGGCCTATTTCACAACTAAGAACTTTCTTAAAATTTTCTTTAAAATAGCTGACAGTTATTACAGGTTTTGTTGGGTTCACATTTAGAATAACACTGGCTTTTCATGACAATCCTATAAGAAAGAACAATATTATACCCATTTTACCGATAAAGAAACTGAGTCAGCAAATCTATATAACATGCCCAAGCCTCATAGTTACTATGTAGTAAAGGCTTCAAACCAGGCAGTCCTTCATAGCTCATGCTCTCTTAATCACTATGCTCTCCTGGCTCTCACAGTTTTACAAAAAAAGGATGTTGGCAACAGCATTCATTTGATTCTATATGTTTATAAAAGAGAAACACTAAAAGTATAATCTAAAATTCTGGTGACATGGAACTGGTTACATTTCTATATACCCATATAAAGCAATAGTATGGATTTTTTAAATGGTCTATAAAAGATTTAATCACATAGGGGAAAAGGGAAATTCACACTAAACTTCTAAATGAAGTTTAAATGCATTATTTCATTCTCTGCTTTTGTGCATTTACAAATGCATGAAATCCAGAATATAAAGTGTACACCAGGGGGATGAATGATTGTCAACATCATTTTTCATTTATAAAATATTTATTCTGTACCTGCTGTGGTCCAAATACCTCAAAAGCCTCTTGTGGATGCTATAGTGAACCAAATGACAAAGCCTCCACCATCATGGAAATTAATCCACTGGAAAAGAGAAATATTAAACAAATAGTCTCAATCACATATGAAGCAATGCCAACTACAGACTGTGTTGGGTATTACAAACAAAAATAATAAGAGATTATAGCTGCAGACTTCACATAAGTTTAGATCCAGGGAAGTTGTCTCTGAGAAAGTGAGATTTAAACAAAGACTGACAAATATGAAGAGTTGAGGACACAACACGTCTGAAGCCCTGAGGCTAGAAATGGCCCAAGTTTCTCAAAGAAATGAACAGATCACGTGATTGGAACATGTGTCAGTTGAGAAAGACTTCAAGTTGAAACTGAGAAAGTAGGCAAGAACCAAATGTTTCTTGTGCTTGTTTCTTGTGCTTGTTGAAAGCTATTTAAGGTTTTAATCATTTTTTTCCTCAAATCAACTTTAGAATTGAGATAGGCAGCAAGCTGAAAGCATAATTATTTTATAAACTGCAACCATAGTTTCTTTCAGGGGCTTTGTTTAAAAAATAGGGTGTACCTGGATGGCTCAGTCAGTTGAGTGTCTGACTCTTGATTCCAGCTCAGGTCGTGGACCTGACATGACATCAAGCCCCACATCAGATTCTGCACTGAGCATGGAGCCTGCTTAGGATTCTTTCTCTCCCTCTGCCCCTCTCCCCCACTCACACATGCTCGCGCTCTCTCTCTTTCACTAAAAAGAGAAAGGAAGAAGGGAAGGAAGGAAGGAAGGAAGGAAGGAAGGAAGGAAGGAAGGAAAGAACGAAGGAAGGAAGGAAGGAAGGAAAAAATAGTTTGGTGTTACCTTTGACTGAGAGAGAGTGAGGCATAAGCTGGACTAGAACAGCTAAGCAATTAAAAAGATAATGTGTGCTAGAAGACAAGATAATGGGAATTTACAGATAGGACTGGACAAAGACAGGAAGAACAGAGCATGTTGGCAACTGGCTAGAGTTCAGAAATAAGAGTGTCCAGTGTTGTGTGTCAAGCAAACCTTTATAATTAAAAAAAAAAAAAATACAGTGGCTAGTGAGATTATTGGTGGTCAGAGGACATCAGACTTTTCAAAAAATGGGTACTTAATAATCAATTTTAAATTGTGCACCTTCATAGTAAAGTTTCTCCTTACCCTGAAATTTCATTAAACATCTCAAAGAAACAAGGTCTTGAATGCTATTCTTGAATAAAGGAATTGATGAGCCTAAGGACCACAGCTAAGATAGGGAATTAAGGAATAAGTGTGAAACAGTCTTTATTCTCAAATGTACTAAATAGTGATGATTCTAGAAAGGAGTTTGGGGCATACAATGGGTGGCCATTTCAGATAGTCTTATTTTACTGATGACCAAAGTAAAAACAGAAAAGCCACTGGACCAGGGTAACCAAGCCAGTAAGTGGCAAAGCTTAGCTCTCCACACCTGTAGAACTCTAAAGCCCAAGGTCACACAGCTTTGTGTGAATTGTTGAAGAATGAATCACTCAGTTTATAACCCTACTTCTTTCTCTATTTCCACTGCCACTCCCTTCTTTAAGCCTGCCTTCAATCCCGTAACTGGCAATCCACCTCTTGTCTTCTTTCCCACCAATTAATTATGCCCTGAAGTCCTCATCTTTCTTCTAAAGCCCTTTACTTGCTATCTTTACTTACTGTCTTTATGATAAAGTCCAAACTCTTCAGCAAGGCACACAAGCCTCTCTACATGATTTCCCTCCACCCACCTTTTTCCTCATCGCACCTTTACTTCTCCTGCCCTCCTTTCACACACTACACTCTATCTATACAAAATACTAAATGTATACTCCCTGACAGCTGGGATTCATGACTACTGAGCTGAAGAGTACCCAGTATGTACTCAATAAATGTTTATAAATGAAGAAATGTGAGGAATTAAAGTTTCCTTAATGTGAGTGACAATTACTGTTTTTGACCTAGCTTCTAACCCCTGCCTGCTATAAAATTTTATTTGTAATACAACTCTTTTACTTCCACATGTTTCAGTGAGATAGACCCCCCCCAATTCCATCAAAGACCTAATTGCTCAGTGTCCCATACACCTTACCATGGTCATTCAAGAATAAGCACGTAAATCAATCAGAGCAAAGAGAACACATTTGTGGAAAATAAACTTCTGAAAGAAATGTCAGTCTGGAAACATGTAGTGCAAGGAGCTTCTGGAGCCATCTAGGGATCACAAAGAGGCATGCTGCTGAAAATAAAGCCAACGCTGAAGAAATAAGAGCCAAAAAATATAAAGAACTGAGTTGTAGTCACATCGTATGTCAAACCTTCATATAATAAGCCTGGTCTGCTTATCTACCTGAGACAATACATTTTACATTCTAGTTAAATGAGTTGGGGTTGAAGTTTTCTGTTGGTTAAAACTGAAGTATCCTACTAAGAATACAAACAGTTTCAAGTTCCTGTGTCTTTATTCTTCATACTCTCTGTCCCCAGAATTCTCTGCAGTTTCACATGGTAAACATTTAATCATCTTTCATGACTCACCTCAAGTACTAGCTTCTCTAACCACCTCTAGATGTAATAACCTGTGTATCCCACTCACCATATATATTCTTCAATAATATCGCTTATACTTTATTGTATTTGATGAAAGATTCTCCTAAGTCACAAGATATCCTATTCATAGTTTGCTTTGACACAAGATACCTCTGTCCAAAGTTCCTCTCTGTCCAAAGTTCCTCTCTGTCCTAACGTAACCCCTGTTCAAACCCTCATATATTCACAAGCCTCACTGTAACCCTTACCCACAGCTCCTCCTACCCTCTGCCATAAACCTATTTTTCATGTCTTAAGGAATTCCTGATCCAATATGAGAGACAAACAGGGAGAGAGAAAGGGAATGAGAGAGAGAGAGAGAGAGAGAGAGAACCAGTTTCAAAATGAAATGACCCTGACCATAAAGTTCTCCTAAAGAGATGTTCTACATAAGGATACATTAAAGAACATTTGTAACTTCGAGGTACCAAGAAGACTGGGGAACTGGACCAGTATGTGTTAAATATATGTGCATTACCCAATTCTTCCACCTGTTGCAGATTAGAAGCAAATAAATGATACATGAACTAAACTTTGAGTCTGCAGTCTATTTCCACAATACCACTGGTATGTTCTTTTGCATTTTTCACATACACTTCAAAGATAACAGAAGTCTAAATTGAAACTGGCATTCCCCTTCCTTCATTTTTCTCTTCTAATATTTTCTATCTCAAACAAAAGATACCATCTGCACAGTTGTCCAAGCCGGAAACTGGCACTCCTCCTTCACACCCCTCTCCCTTTTCCCACGTGCAACAACAAAAACAAAGTTTTCACCTCTGGGGTCTTCAGGAATCCACTTGCCTCCATTCCCATTGCCTCTTCTTTATTCCAAGTTTTATCAAGCAAGAATATCATTTTATATCACAAATGTATCATGCCACTTCCAGCTTCATGCTCTAGTGACTTTCCACCAACTTCAGAATAAAGTCCAAAATCATTTTGTTATTTGTCAGATTCTCCACAACCAGGACATTGCTAATCTATGCAGCCTCACGACATCCTACTGTCAACTTATACTCTTAAATCTTACCTATATAGATCTATTGGTTTCTTTAGAGCATCAAGTTTTGTTTTGTGTCGGTATCACTAAACATGCTATACTCTTCCTGACACTTGTTAAAATTCCCAAAATACCATTTCCTCCAACCAGATAGGCCTCTGTATTTTCCCATCATACTGTCTCATAGCACAAAATATCTTGCTTTATGTAACACACATAATTTTTCAAGTTACCTGTTGTATTGATTTGCTAGGAAAGCTGTAAATAAATTACCACAAACTAGATGACTTAAAACAATAGAAATGTATTCTCTTCACGGTTCTGAAGATTAGAAGTCTGAAGTCAAGGTGTGAGCAGGGCTTCTGCTCTCTGAAATTTCAAGGGGAAGATCTTTTCTTGCTTCTTCTAGCTTCTGGTGGTTGCTAGCTGTCCTTGACATTCTGGCTTATGAACACATCATTACAATCTCTGCCTCCCTCATCAGATGATATTCTCTTGTGTGTCTCCATGTTCAAATTTCTCTCCACTTAGAAAGATACCAGTCATCGGATTAAGACCCTTAATCCAGCATGACCTCCTCTTAACTTTGTTACATCTTCAAAGATCCCAAATTTAATAAGGTCATGTTATTAGGTTCTGGGAGTTAGGACTCCAACATATTTGGAGGTAAGGGAAAGACATAATTCAACTCACAACACCTGCTTAAAGTTTGTCTCCCTTACTAAACTGTATGTTTGATAATGAAGAAGACCACATAATTGATCATCAAAACCAAACTACTTGTGAGACTGAAAGAAGACAGTATTAATAATGGCTCCACAACAACAGTCATAGAGTGTCCTGAATAAACAGCGCTGATCAGCCCATTCTAAGAAAAGAGATCATACCCCTCTTGTCCACTGTTCACTTCTGACAGTTTTGGACACAGTAGATGCTCAATAAACATCTACTAAATGAATGAATTAAATGAAAGAGTGAATAGTGATTTCATTTATGAGGCTATGAATGCTCTTGGAGGAAAGATGGCATAAGCTGGATACTCAGAAATAAATAATGAGTTTACCAGGACAAGAAGGGGATTACTGGGTTCAAGCTGAGGGGAGGAAGGGCAAGGGCAAAAATCCAGAAGCATAAAAGTAGAGTTGACCCTTGAATAACACAGGTTTGAGTTCCACAGGTCAATTTACATGGGGGTTTTTTGTTGTTAGTGGTTTGTTTATTTTTGTTTTTGTTTTGGTTTTGGTTTTTTTTTGGTAAATACAGTACAGTATTATAAATGTATTTTCTCTTCCTTATGATTTCCTTAATAACATTTTATTTGGTCTAGCTTACTTTATTGTAAGAATACAGTATATCATACATGTAACATACAAAATTTGTGTCAATAGACTGATTATATTATCAGTAAGACTTCACCAGTAGGTTATTAGCAGTTAAGTTTGGGGGGAGTCAAAAGTTATACATGGATTTTCGACTATGTAGGATGCTGGGACCCCTAACCCGCACATTGTTCAAGTTTCAACTGTACTTGGTGGGCTCAATAATACTCAAGTAAGTTTAGAGCACAGAGAATCTGAGAGAGAATGGTAACATATAAACCAAGTTGTACCTGATATTATAGCCTCACAAAAGCAAAAATAATCGAACTGTGTCAGACTATGTGTATTGGTCAGATTCTCCAGAGAAACAAAACCAATGATTGATGGATAGATGGATGGATAGATGTATGGATGTATGTAGAAAATTTTTAAAAATTGGCTCATGTAATTGTGGAGACTGTGCAGTTTGAAACCCACAACACTAGCTGGCAGGCTAGAAATTCAGGTTGAGTTGATGTTACAATCTTGGGTCCAAAATCCACAGAGCAATACTGCAGGCTGGAACCTCTGACAGAGATTCCCTGTTTCAGTTTCTAGGCAGAATTCCTTCTTTTTTAGGAAACTTAAGTCTTTGCTCTTAATGCCTTTGACTGATAAAATGAGGCTTATCCACATTAGGGATGGTAATCATCTTTAGTTAAAGTCAACGGATCATAAACGTTAGTCACATCCATAAAATACCTTCACAGAAACATCTAGACTACTATTCGACAGTCACCATAACCTAGGCAAATTAACATAAAATTAGCCATCACACCATGTGCTAGCAACTTAGACTTAAAATTTCACATAACAACTCATTCCTGAGCTAGTTTCACAGGAATTAACGGCTTTTTTTTTTTTTTTTTTTTTTTGCAGGAGCTAAAAAGACTTCTAAGGTAAAATGCATTGCTAAAATGTTGGGGTGAATATCCTGGAGTCTTTAAATGAGAATATGTATATGAAGTGTTCATTGAGCTGTATTTTCAAGGAGCTCCAGTAAATATCCCTAGGAACTGGGGCGCCTGGGTGGCTCAGTCGGTTAAGCATCTGACTCTTGATTTCGGCTCAGGTCATGATCTCATGGTTCAGTTCATGAGTTCAAGCCCCGCATCAGGCTCCCCACAGACAGTATGAAGCCTGCTGGGGATTCTCTCTCTCTCCTTCTCTCTGCCCCTCCCCTGCTCACACTCTCTGTCTCTCTCAAAATAAAAAAATTAAAAACTTTAAATAGACTTAGGAGATAATGCTCTATATAACATGGGTTGAGAGATGCTATTGTAGAAAATGGAAAACATCAAAAGTTTTAAGGGGATAATATGTTAATTGTGTTTTAGAAAGATTATTTTAGTGGAAATGTAAAAGGTGGATTGGGTATGTAGAGGAAGCAAGAAGTAGAGAGAGGAGAGAAACTAGAGTAGGAATCAGTAAGAATAATTATCAGTATCAATTATCAATATGAATGTATTCCATTTGTACCATCAACCAGAATGGTAATAAAATGAGCACAGCCTTAACTACACAGACACTTCAACATGAAAATTTTAGGTAGAAAGATGAAAGCTCGAGTATGAGCTCCAATTGGTAGTTGTTCTTAACCAAGTTGGCTGCCTCTCTTTAATGAGAACAAGCATCCTATAAGTTGAAATCCTCACATTTTCTCTCACTCTACAGAATTGTTTTTATTTTCATTTTTTGTTAGTCATATTCATTTGAGAGAGACAGAGACAGAGAGACAGCAAGGGAGGGGGAGAGGAAGAGGAACAGAGAGAGGGAGACAGAATCCTAAGCAGGCTCTGCACTGTCTGCATAGAATCCAACGTGGGACTTGAACTCACAAACCATGAGATCGTGACCTGAGCAGAAACCAAGAGTCTGATGCTTAATGACTGAGCCACCCAGGCGCCCCTCTCATTCTACAGAATTTTGGATTAGATATAATTTACAACAAAATCAGAAAAGGAAAGGAAGTTCATGATATCTATTAACTTGGTCAAAAACACTATTTATCACCTAAATTTTTGCCAGAAAATCTATCAGTTGATAAAGACACAAAAATGCCTAAGATAATTCTCTGTCCATAGCTTATTCAGTATCATAATTAATCAAAAATTTTCCTAACAGAAGTCAAACATACTTAAAAATATCTTGCTGCAGGGAAAAGTAAAAGCGGTAAAGATCAACAAATTTGGGTTAAAATATTGGCTGTTAAAACTATGACCTAGCTATTTTCTCAAGTCACAGTTTCTTCATATGCAAAAGTATATTCTATGTAAAAGCACACAGATCTAGGTCTGCATCTTGATTTGGATTTTAGGTTGCCTTCATTGTAATAAGCTATCCTTAAAATATATCTATATCTGTATCTATCTATCTATCTATCTATAATAATATAGATCTATCATGTAAACACACTGAAAAACCAATAACCAAGGAGACAGTGTGTCCAGTGCCCTCAAATTCACTGTTAGGAGAAAAAAGTCTGGAGGTTCTCACTTGACCTTCAATTCATCACTGGGTAAATTAATGCCCAGAAGACATACAATTGTTAACTTCTAACTTGAAAGAAAACTATTACAAATCCCATTACCCACCAGTAGACCATTCATGTGTAAGTACATGATGTTTACCTATCTTTGTCATGATGTATGACATTTTCAAGTAAGTAAAACTTACATGAAAGCAAATGTCAACTTACTGTAATGCTCACATTTTGTATTATTTACTAACTGGTACATTTCTTCTGAGCAAGATAATTACTGTGGTACACAACATATCTTACTTGACAATTTAATTAAGGAATTATTAATCTTAATGTCAGCATGTTAAGTGGTGTCAAAATGGTTCACTAACTACCTTTTTCTCATTTTTATGTCCAGAAAAGGTAAGAAAAGAATGCCGTGTTTGCAGCTACCCTATAGTTACTAATGTTTAAAGTTGAGCTCATGTTAGAATCTCTAAAAATTAACTTTCAGGAATGAAGTACTTTATCCTACAAAGCTAAAGATGAACACAAAAGAAGCGACCATCTTCAAATACTTTCTGCCAGATCAGAGTCCACAACATTATCACACAATAGTAAGGCAAATATAAACAGCAGTCTTAATTATGAAAGTGTTCACAGACCTAGGGTTTATATTCAAGTTTCAATAATTACTGCTTTGTTACTAAAATGTCAAGTTATTTGAGAAAACACTATCTGAAATAAAGGAAAGAAATTGCCTCAGAGCATTATATTTAAATTATGAAGAATAAGCCTTCAATTTTTCTGATGCACAGTTAATCAGCCATGATGTTTCCAAAAAAAAGGAGAAGGAGAAATGTCAGCTTTTGAAGATTATAACACTCCATTTTTTGCTTCAGGAAAAATTTGGATTAGCCCCGAAGCAAATGCTAAAATAATAATAGTAATAATAATAATAATAATAATAATAAGTTTGATAGGAACAAAATAGAAAGGATAATAGAGAGGGGGAAATATCCTTTATAAGGCATGAATTACTTGTACTCTTTCTCCAAGCTTCCAGACTTCAAAACCTGAGGTAAGGCTGACATTGCTGGACAGGCAGAAAGAGGATCCCTTGTTATGGTATCATTTTTAAAATTTCGAAGACTTAAATCAGTTTTCCTTAGATTTTGATTATATCTTGTTTCTAATTATTATAATCATCATTTTCCATATCTCAAACTGTTTTCCATATAATCCTAATAGACAATGCATTTAAAAGAAAATATGATAGGGGAGCCTGGGTAGCTCAGTCAGCTGAGTGTCTGACTTCGGTTCAGGTCACGATCTCACGGCTTGTGGGTTCCAACCCCGTGTAGGACTCTACACTGACGCTCAGAGCTTGGAGCCTGCTTTGGATTCTGTGTCTCCTCTCTCTCTGCCTCCACCCCCTTTCGCACTCTGTCTCTCTCTCTCTCTCTCTCTCTCTCAAAATAATGAACATGATAAAAAAATTTTTAAAAAAATGAAAGAAAATGTGATAAATAGAAAATAAATTGAGTTGCTTTAATAAATCGTCAATCTATAGGTTCTAGTCACTTATACATTAATAAAATGTTAACAATTTCAGTAAAAAATAATAATAAAAATAGCTTGTCCTCTGGAATCCCAGTTTTTTTGTTTTGTTTTTTTTTTTAATTTTTTTTTCAACGTTTTTAATTTATTTTTGGGACAGAGAGAGACAGAGCATGAACGGGGGAGGGGCAGAGAGAGAGGGAGACACAGAATTGGAAGCAGGCTCCAGGCTCCGAGCCATCAGCCCAGAGCCTGACGCGGGGCTCGAACTCACGGACCGCAAGATCATGACCTGGCTGAAGTCAGACACTTAACCGACTGCGCCACCCAGGCGCCCCTGGAATCCCAGTTTTAAAATGATTCCTTTTTTAGACATGAATCCATATTATAATTTTGTACCTACAATAACAAAACTGTTTTCAGTGGCATGAACATATATGTGTGTGTGTGTGTGTATAAATATATATACATATATACACACACACATTATATATGTATGTACATATATATGTATATATATTATATTTTACTAATTTTGCAAGAAATCAATGGGCCTGCCTTTTTTAATTTTTATCAGTTGAATGTTTCCATTCTATTTATCTCTTATTACAAAGGGAAAGGCAGGTAAATATCTAAATGCTCCTTATATTTTACTTGAGATTGTGACTGTTTCACATATGGAGATACACTTATTAATTTGGTTTTCAATTCTTATTCTTGGGTTTATTGAGTTGTGACAATTTCATCATAAATTAATGACTCCATTTTAAAAGCAGAAACTGGACCTCAGATAGGTTAAACAATGTGACCAGGGTTTGACAACTGAAGCTCAATTCCAATGACTATTGATCCAGTGATCTTTCCCTTATAATCAAAAGGAGATGTCCTACTTAATAAAATCATTGCTAAAGATAGTAGTAATTCTCCATCAATTGGATTGTGGCTATCATGGTTTCTTTTTTTTTTTTTTAATGTTTATTTATTTTTGAGAGAGACAGAAAGATAGAGAGCAAGTGGGGGAGGGGCAGGGAGAGAGGGAGACACAGAATCTGAAACAGTCTCCAGGCTCTGAGCTCTCAGCACAGAGTCCCAGCTAGTGTTCAGACTCAGGAACCATGAGATCATGACCTGAGTCGCAGTTGGACGTTTAACCAACTGAGTCACCCAGGCACTCCAACGGCTATCTTGTCTTTAAAGCAGTAACTTAAAGATTAGAAAAGTGGTCACATTTGAACATGAGATTTTGTAAGCATAAACAATTAGTCACTGATTCCTCTACGTAGCTACTTTTCTTCTTTGGGAGAAGAATTAGTTAAATGGATAGTGACAAAAAATATATATATGATTCATTACTGAAGTATGATATATAAATGTAAAGTTATGAAGAAAACATAACTTTTTTTAAGTTTATTTATTTATCTAGAGAGAGAGAGAGAGAGAGAGCAGGAGAGAGGCAGACAGAGAAGAAGAGACAGAATTTCAAGCAGGCTCTGTACTGTCAGCCCAGAGCCCAAGGAGGGGCTGGAACTCACAAACCTTGAGATCATGACCTGAGCTGAGATCAAGAGTCAGACACCCAACCAACTGAGCTACCCAGGTTCCCCAAGAAAAGATAACTTTATAATAGACCTCAAAGAACTTCAATTGGAGAGGTTTGGATTTGGTGGATTTGGTTTTTTTTGCATTTGCTATCAATAGGAGAATCTAGAAATAATGATCATATCAAAAGAAAATAAAAGATTTAGCAGAAATGTCAAATTTCTAAAAGTTACTCATGAATAATAAAAATAATACTAATGGCAATATTAATATGAATATCTCATATTTCTGCTTGTCATATTTTTAAGTTATAAATTAATGTTAAAAATTTTTTGTCTAAAGTCTATGCAAGTATGTAAAGTCTATGTAAGTCTATGTAAGTAGGTAAAGTCAAAATCAGAGCCAGAAGATTATTTTAATGGCAATTTCTTGATTTCTTTTATGTGTTTAAATTATAAAACCAACAAAACACTGCAAAATTTTAATAACGGAAAATACACATACATATTAAACCATCATATCACACTTATTTTATCCTTCATTTACATTTCCTCTCTTATCCATTTGAATAATTTATACAGTGTGCTATTTAAACTTTTCACTTGTGTTATTTGAATAATTTACATACAGTATGGTAGTTAAACTTTTCACTTATTATAACAAGCATTTTTTAAATTTCTATAAAGTCTTCATGATTATCAGTATCCAAGTTTTCTTACCTATAAGTAACATTAAAATGATTTAAATTTTTTCCTATTGGTTAATTTATTAAAGATCATTCTGAAGACAGATTATTTAGGTTAAAGATACAAACATTTTCATCTTTTGCATATTTCCATACTGTTTTTCAAAAAAATTATCTCCGTTAATAGAACCAATGGCTGTGTGCAAAGATATCAACTTCACCGTCTTGATCATAATTTGGTTTTAGGTTCTCAAATAACTCTTCAGTAATTATAAAATAGTAGCTCAAAAAATAAGTTCTCTATGTTTTCTTGACAGTAAGACAAGGGTTAACTTCTGTCTACATTTTTATCTATATTGGTATTGCCATGGTAATTCCTTATTCGTAAACTTTGCACATATTTGTTGGACTATTCTTCTTATAAATTTGATAATTTTTTATTATACCATATATATAACATATGCCATAGACATGCTTTGACATATATAAATGTTTTTCCTTTGGTTAAAATTTAGCAAAAACAAAATGATATTTTTTTATTCTTCTACCAATAAAGCATCACCTTTTGCTGCCTGCTTCTAGAAGACCCTAAGACAAAATGAAGGCTCTCATTTGGATCGGTGCCATCTTGATTGTCACTGCTTGCTTCTCGGTAAATATCACATATCTTCACCTGTGTTAATTTCCTTATTTAGCTCTTAATCATAAGGTGTACATTCAGTTCATTGTTTTATGTTAACCTAACTTTAATCCACACAAACCTTGTTTAATTTTATTTTTGCCTAAGATCTTAATTTAACTTTCTTTGTAACCTTTTTGTTGACCTTCAGATTCAATCAACATTTTTATTTTTTTCCACACATTTTTAGTCTTTAGAATTGCCAACATGTGTAAGTAGAATATTGTAGTGTTATGATTTTAAATTATGTATTCTGATTCCACTTCTGCAATAGCATTCCTGAATAACATTTAGTCTTTGGTAAGCACCTCAAAAAGAAGGATGTCTGAAGAAGAAAACTGATTATAGGGAACACTATAAAATACATTTCTAACCATATAAGGGATTTCACATGGATAAAAAAAAATTACGAAATTCTAGACATGATATATAACTCCAATCAAAAGCATGTGCTTGCTATCCCCTTAACATTTTTAGATTTGTTTACAGTAAGCTTGCACCTACATTACATTATCTAAAGGGTAGGTTACACTGTCTAAGGCTTATTGCTGCAAACCTAATCCAGTATCATTTCATGAACAACCAATGTCTTACGGGCACTGCTAACACAGTGCCTCTTCCCTGTTGTTCCATGCTAAAATGTAACAGCGAGGAATTTCCATCCAGTGAAAAACCTTATTCCAGAGCTCTTTGGATCACCCACTTTCTCTCCCAAAAAGACAGGCTGATTTTTCCTTATGTCAAGTTTATAAAGATACTGTAGTGATCCCCAGGCTTGGCACCTGAGTAAATGGTAGCTATTATGATGAAAGGAGCCAAATCTTGCACTACCTGTAAACTACAGACTGGTTGGCAACAATCCATGAGAATGTAGAGGGAGAGGAGCACTTCTGCCTAAAGACCTCCAGAAAAACTGATTGTCCTTATCCTATGAACTGTGTGCTCTAGACTATTACAAGGTCACTCACATTTAACAATGACACTCAAAATTCTAAAACTGTACTCCATTCTATCCACCTAACCCAACCACATATTACCCTCAAACAACTTACAATCAGTATTCTTGAAATATCATATATGCTCTGGGTCTAATTTTCTTTATATACACTTGTATTCTCTATTTCCATTTTAGCCAGCTGGTGCACATAAGCGGAAAAGCTTCAGGGTAAGTTTTGTTTATATTGCTAGTTATCTTTTTATGCAAATCCCTGTTTCCACTCTCTGCCATTTTTTTAAATTCTCATAATCCCCATTTTGTGTCCCAGTGGAAGTGGGCTGCATGGCAGGGTGTGTTACCTCAAAATACTGTCACATCATCCCGTTACATCCCCTGCTCTCCCTTTTGCCCCTTCTAGGACAAGTACCCTAAATGAATCCTTAAAATCCAAAACATTCTCCTGCTTCTAATGCAGGACAAACAGTGGAATAAACAATGTCTAGGTTTAGTGACACAAATTGTGCTGATATTTAGAAAAAAATTCTAGACCTACCTTGAAAGTTTATGATAATTTTGGCAACTTATTTCTCCTTCATCATAAAGTCAAGTGTCCAACTATTTCTTAGAATTTATTCACTTTGGCAACTAATGTTTCATGAAGAGGCGTGAGGAGTGTCATATTTAGAATCCCAAGAATCAACTTCTGCCTGTGAAGACAAAATGAGAAGGGTTTAAATGGAAGTCTGAAGGGAATACCAGGTTAAAAGCCCATGTAACTAAAGACAATTAAATTTGTCCCTGGCCTTGCTATAATGAGGTTTTCACTGGGTAGGTATGCACTGCTTGATCTAAGGTACTTCCAGCTCTTAATGTCTGCAATTCTGTGCAAGTGAATGAACAACGTGGATTCATGGAATGCTCTATCAATCTCACATTTGGGGTCTATGAACACAGAGCAATGCAAAGCTTCCATAGTTTCCTTTTATTCTCTATTCAGAGCAATAAAGTGCATTATGTTATTTTCTAGGATAAAAATCAGAACAGCATGTCCCAAAAGGGTCTCCATGAAACACTAAAACACTAGTATGAGTAAATGATACACACACACACACACACACACACACTTCCATGATAAAGTAAGTTTGGGAAATATTACATATCCCTTGGATATGCTAAATATTCATAGCATATTATATTAATAACTCTAATAAATCCTATAGTAAAGAAATGTGTTTACCCAAATCTTTTCCACAGTCATTTGACCACCAAAATTTTTTCAACATTTTGGCTATAATGGATCACATGTTGGGAAAATCTATAATAAACTACCAGGCTTTAAGAATAGCAGAGATACAGTTTACTTTATATTTCACAAAACGTCATAACTCAAAACCCTCTACTTGGTAGGAACACCAATCAAATTACTTAAGGAATGAAGTTAGAATATTTACCCAAATTTCAGTGATAATATAGACATATTTTTAAAGCCTGAGTTCAGGTTTATGCATCTCACCTGTTTATAAAACAATTGTGTTTCATATTCTCTCTTAAGTTTAGTGAAAGTTCCGAAGAGCATTTAAAACTACTTAAACAATTAAGTTCTAAGCTGTCAAGAGGATATTTTGCAAAATCTGAAACAGCTCCTGGAAGTCCATATGGTCACCACGGTCGTCATGAACCCCACAGAGGTCGCCATCCCCCTCACTACCCCCACCATCACCAAAGCCCACCTGGTCCACCACCCAGACCTATATCACCACCTGAGAACACTGTAAATCCTCAAGCACCATCAGCCCCTTCTAGTGCTGCCCCAATCCTAATTTATACCACCGCCACTGCTGCTGCCAACACCACCACTGCCACTGTTTCTGCGGGAAAAACTGCAGGCGTGACATCCACCACCACGGCTCCCAACACCCCCCAACCTGAAGACATCACCAATGCCCCTGTGGCTGGCACTACGACTGCCCCAGCAGCTAACCCTACTACTGTCAACCAGCAACAAGTAATTCGGTAAATTCCACAACAGTCCAAGATTACAAACGTACCAAACCACAAGGAGACCAAGGCAAATCAAGGTAAACAATACTCTCCAAAATGTTTTCTAACTAAATGAGTAACTTTACGATGTGTCTAAATAAGGGCAGGTGGGTTTTTCCCACATCAAAAGAAATAAAAAGAAAACGACATGGCAATGAGAAAGAATGAAATATGGCCTTTTGTGGCAACGTGGATGGAACTGGAAAGTGTTATGCGAAGTGAAATAAGTCATACAGAGAAGGACAGATTCCATATGTTTTCACTCCTACGTGGATCCTGAGAAACTTAACAGAAGACCATGGGGGAGGGGAAGGAAAAAAAATGGTTAGAGAGAGAGGGAGCCAAAACATAAGAGACTCCTAAAAACTAAGAACAAACTGAGGGTTTATGGGGGGTGGGAGGGAGGGGTGGGTGGGTGATGGGTATTGAGGAGGGCACCTGTTGGGATGAGCACTGGGTGTTGAATGGAAACCAATTTGACAATAAATTTCATATTTTAAAACAAAAAAGAAGACCAAAAGAGATAAGCTGGTGGCTTGAAAAAGTAATCCATTCAAGAGCATAATTTTGTATTAGGGAAGATGAATTAGGAATTATGTCCAGTTGAAAATGAGAAATTTAATGTTTAATTTTAAAAGGTGATAATCAGTAAAATTGCATCTCAGAGAAAGCAGAAGGAATTAGGCTTTCTAGGAAGAAACCTGATTTTTTTTTTAAGTTTGTATTTAAATTCTAGTTAGTTAACATACAGTATAATTTTGATTTCAGGAGTAGAATTTAGTGATTCATAACTTGTATATAACACCTAGTGCTCCTCACATTTAGCCATCCCCTACCACCTCCCCTACAGCAGCCCTGTTTGTTCTCTACAGTTAAGAGGCTCTTATGGTTTATTTCCCCCTATTTTTTTTCCTCCCTTCCCTTATGTTCATCTGTTTGGTTCTTAAATTCCACATATGAGTAAAAGTATATGGTAGATGTCTTTCTCTGACTGGCTTATTTTGCTTAGCATAATACACTCTCGCTCCATCTACATCATTGTAAATGGCAAGGTTTCATTCTTTTTGATGGCTGAGTAATATTCCATTTGATACATTTATATATATAAGTTTTCCATTTTATATATACACACACATACCACATCTTCTGTATCCATTCATTAATTAATGGATAACAGGAAATCAAATTCAACAGTACATTAAAAGAATTATTCACCACGATCAAGTGGGATTTATTCCTGGGCTGCAAGGGTGGTTCAATATTCACAAATCAAACAGTGTAATACATTATATTGATAAAAGAAAGGTTAAGAACCATATGATCCTCTCAATAGATGCAGAAAAAGCATTTGACAAAATACAGTATCCCTGCTTGATAAAAACCCTCAACAAAGTAGGGATAGAAGGAACATACCTCAACATCATAAAGGCCATCCACAAAAGACCCACAACTAATATCATCCTCAATGGGTAAACTGCTTCTTTACAAGACATAAATAGACTCTCTCAAGTGGAAGCTAGTGATTTTTCCTCAACTTTCAACCACATGGAAATGAGGCAGATATAACATTCTCTTAGCTGCAACCTCCCTACTGTGGTAGATGGTGCTAGTAGTGTTCCTAATCATTTACTTCCACCCTTTATAAAAGCAGGGTTTTACATTTTCACTCATTGCCATGAGGCTTGCAGGGCATCTCTCCTTCTCTGCGTAATATACCTCCCTATCTCATTGTCAGGCTTGGCCCTATGACCTGCTTTGGCTGCTGAAATGTGAACTCAAGTCACAGTAGGCAAATTAACAACAGGAATCCCATCACATCTGCTCTTTTTCTGTTTTCCTTTATACTCAAGAGCTGCATGTCCTAAATAGAAACTTTCTTCAACCTGGTCCTGGAATGGGAAGATACGGACAGTGGAGTTGCAGAAGCATTCTGCCAACAGTTGCCAACACTTGACATGAAAGAAATATTTATTTTTGTTAGACATTAGGATTTTGGTGGTGGTGGTTGTTGCTTCAATAAATACGCCAACTAGCACAGAGACCATTACTCTTCATTCTTCTAAAAAATTGTTCCCAATTAAATGAAACCTGTGCCATTTAGCCACTCCTCCTTCTTCACTTCTTTATTACTGCCATCAATTAAGCTCTTAGCCACCGCTCTCACTCTCTGAAGAAATTTGGACCAACCCCATTGCCACTACAGTTCTGGGAAATGTCACAGTTCACACTGACCATCCATTAAAATCCAGATTGCTCCATTCTTTGATCACTTCTTTTTTTTTAATCTCCTCATCTTGAATGATCCTTACTTCCCTTCAGTTGTACAAGTAACCTGGACCTTCCTATCATCACATTGATACATCACCTATAAAGTCATATATCAAGACATACCTGATCAAAATACCTTTGATCAAAACTTCCCATCTCCCAGATATTGTACTCAATTATTCTCACTATATCAACTCTTTAAACTTTTTAAACTCTCCAGTTCCTGGACATTTGCCATCTTCCCAGAGTCCCCTCTTCAACTTTCTTTCATATCCAGCTTAGATTTTTATAGTCCATCAATCTAAACACTAGCTTGCAAATATCTTCAACTTTCTTTTTATTTTTTCTAGTTACTCACAAATCAGATATAATCCCAATATTTGATTAATAGAAATAATTACTTCCTCTGCATGTATACAAAATCTACCCAGTGCTGCTCTGGAAAAATGCACAACTTTAGAGAGAAAGAACACTAAAATTTGAGGCCTCCAAACTCAAAGGGGCCCTCAAGTCTGCCTTGAAATCCTACAGTTTCCCCAGTTTTCCTCTCTAGTTCTCCATTTGGTCTACTGCAAATATCCTCCATGTAACAGATCTATAAACTCAAACCCATCTCACTTGCAGTTGAAATATTCCTGACAATACCTACTCATTTTTTTCGTGGCAGAAGTTCCATCTGTTGTTTCCTTTTCAGGGTTCCCTACAAGCCCTGTTTTTGCTATTTACCCATACTACTGTTAAATCCTCCAGCCTGGGTTCAGTGTTAACTACATAAATCCCATTCTCCTTTTCATTCCCTTGGCTCACATCCCTCTACGGTCCTGAAATAGCCTTCCAGGTATCTGCATATGTCTTAGTCAAGTTTAACCCTCTTGTCTGAATTACCAACTTCTTTCTATAATTTTATCTAATTCATAAGCATTTGCCTTGACACTGTTCTCTACTTCACCTCCCGATACCCATATTCCATAAAAAAGACCTGTTGAATACACCCCTTCAAAATCTCTTGACTCTGTCCATTTCTCTGTAGTCTTATTGCCACAGCCCTAGGCCATCTGGATAACTGTAACAGCTTTCTAGTAGGCCTTTCTTCCACCAGTTTCACATCTCACTATCCACTCTCAATATAGCTCTAATACTTAGCATAAGCAAAATCAAAAAAACCTGTTAAAGAACTAAACCTGAATATGTCAATTAAGTGGTGAAATCAGGAGTTATTCTTCATCTAGAATAGCGGTTGTCTATTGGGAGTGATTTTGTCCCTGAGAGGACACTTGGCAATGTCTAGAACATTTTTAGCCATTATAACTGGGAGAATACTACTGGCATCTACTGGGTAGCATCCAGGGATGCACAAGACAGTCCTCCACAACAAAGAATTACCTGGTCCAAAATATCAAGTGTCTAGATTGAGAAACCCTATTGTGGACTAACCCCAATTTTAGATTCTTTAAAATTAAAAACTGAGGCAGAAAGTTGGGGACATAAGTGTGTTTCTTGAATTAACAGCCCCAATTTTTCACAAGTCCCTTTATAGAAGCCCAACAGCTGTATGCTCTTGCACTGTCTTCAGTCTTCACCATTAGCATATTTTGGACATTGGAACAACATTGTATCACCCAAACTTGAGAAAGGCAGAGATCTGAAAAAAAACATTTACACATTTCTGTTTTTCTTCTGAATTTCTCACTTCACTATGAGAACATGCCCAGACTACTAGAGGGATAGGAGAGACATGTGGAAAACAGCTGAGCTGTGCTAGCCAGAGCCATCCTAGACCCACCAGCCCCCACCCAACTCACCAGCTGAACAGAGACACATAAGCAAACCCAGACAAGATCAATAACGCCCAGCCAGATCAAGAAAACTACTAAATAAACACGTAGACTTTTAAGAAATACTAAACGGTTGCTGTGTTAAGCGTTCAAGTTTCTGCAGTGGTTTGTTACACAGAAAAAGTTAACTGATACACCAAAAGACCTAAAAGTCAATCTATATCTCAGAGTCCCATTTCCCCCTCATCAGGGCCCTGAGCTATATATTACAGATCTGTCTCGGTTGAGAGTTCAACCTTCTCTGGACCTCTGCTGTTCTAATAATTGAGTCCTGAGTGTGCCCCTCAAATTTTTTCTGCCTTTTTAACTGCAGGAGATTGGAGTTTCTTCATTTATTTTGAGAGAGAGGGTGAGAGCCTGCAAGTGCACATGCTAGTGAGTGGGGGAGGGGCAGATAGAGCCAGAGAATCCCCTTGTCAGCACAGAGCCCACAGCCTGATGCAGGGGTCAACAAGACACCATTTTCCCCAAAAATATGAAATTGTTATGTAAGGCATTTGCACTAGCTTTTAGGCTATGACATATATAACTTTCATCATGTTTCAATATATTTTATTTTTAGAGTCCTTATTTTGTAAGCAACAAATTCTTACAAGTAGACTATAAATAATCTTTTTAGGAATACATTTTATGAAAACAAAACAAACAAAAAAGAAATAAATCTTATTAAATAAGCCTGATATGGCCTTAGTAATAACTCTGCCCCTCTGTGAGGCTCTTTCTGTATTCAAAAACCAGGATGTTAATTTTTTCTTGACTAGGTCTTAAACTTATTTGGCATATTAAATGAGAAAATAAATAGAACATAATCTATTAGCTAACAAATGTATTACAGGTTAAAATTTTTTAAGTATTGGAGCTAGTTTACAGAGAAAACTTGTATGCAACCATATTTTTAAAAAGTAAAATATGAAAAAGGAAATATATTTTGAAAATTAAGATGAAGCCAGGAATATTCCCCAAGAGAGATCTTGTAAGGGGAACTAAATTCATCTGGTTACATGATTGGAGTTATCAATCCAGCAAAATTCAAATTAAACAGCAATTGTATACTTATTTACATTCAATGCTGGAGATACTCTGGTTAAACTGTAAAGATAACTTTCACATTTACTATAGAATAATATGCTTCCTGCTTGAAAATAAATGAGAAACTTTCTCAAGGCACTGAGTAGGAAGGAAAAGTACTTCTCAAGCAATTACTGTGTTTTATTTTAGGGACATTGTGAATTTTTTAGCTGATTGAATTTTTCTTTGAACTTTGGCTAATGAAAGCTCGGGGAAAAGTCTGTAATAAACTTCCAAAACTTTCTGGTCTGGGTCTGATGCAGTATCTATGCTGTACAATTCAGTTACAGCTTTTCTTCAATCTGCAAAGTCTGTTATTAATGCCACACAACAAATTCTAACCAATCCTACACAACAAATATTTCCACAAAAAAATTTTAAGCAATCTGTAATTTCAAAAGCATGATACATATTTAAAGTGTTATTAATCCAGAAGCCAAATCATCTACTTCTAAATAATCTTTAAAAAACATGTTCATATGCTTTCCAAGGCGTTCAAAGAAAGAGTTATTACTAGAGCTGCAAAACAGGACAGTGGACTTAAATATATTGCTGTATGACAGTTTAATTCTGCTAAATCTAATTATATCAGGAAAATATTTTCTGCCTGTCACATAAGGCTCTGCATTAACAATAGTGTGACTCCACTGTCACCTTGAACTTCCTATGGCCAGAAACTTTAGCTTTTTTTGGTACTATTCTAGAAGGTTTTCATTCCGAATGTTTTAAAGCCATGAATTAATTGAAGATTAACTGGAGTGACCATTTCTATTTCTTAACAGACGTGTGCTTCTGTTGGCTTGTGTTGCTCTAATTTTTTGCTGATGACAACCCATTGGGAAATTGTTTTTCAGTTTTGCCAATGTTCATACTATGTCCTTCAGAGCCAATGATCCATTACAGTGGAGTCCACACCTGGAGTCAAAACATTTGGCTGATAAATATGTTGGCATCAAAACAAGAAAGAAGAGATACTCATCTTTTGACAAACTGAATCATTCTCAGACAAGAAAGTGGTTTATTGAACTTTCCATGTTAATTTGGAGATAGAATCATCTTCACTATTTGCGCATATAATTGTTCAGTAACTAATCGGGGCCTAAGACTAGCAAACCAGTAATACATTTTATTGCACATAATTATGTCACTAAAATTTTTAAGACAATGAATTGCAACAAAGCAAATGAAATTAAGTACAGTAATTTAAAACTAAGATCAGCTCTCAAAGTAGGCCTTCTTTGTTTCTATACCACCTATGACTCCCAAAAGATTTTTTTTTTATTTTTTTAAAGTTTAGTTACTATTGAGAGACAGAGAGACACAGAGCATGAGCAGGGGCAGGATAGAGAAAGGAGGAGACACAGAATCCGAAGCAGGCTCCAGGCTCTGAGCTGTCAACACAGAGCCCAAAGGGGGCTCAAACTCACAAACTACAAGATCATGACCTGAGCCAAAGTCGGTCACCTAACTAACTGAGCCACCCAGGCTCAGTGTGTTTAAAGACTTTTAAAACTGTAAACCTTTAAATATCCTGTGACTTTAACAACTAGCATTATGTCTGACACCCAGTGGGTATTCAATAAGTGTTGAATAAGTAGGTGAACAAAGGTGAATAACTAAATTCCATGACACAAAAATTAGAAATATTCACATTTTACAAATAAAGGAATTGAGGCACAATGAGGTAAAATAACTCGTCCAATATTATCCAGCAAATAAATGTTTGTAGTGTGCTTTGAAGTAAAATAACCTGACTATATATGCACTTGATTAATCTCTGCAGCATACTATAACATATGATGTTGGTTAAGTTTATGAGGGTTATTGAGATTTGGGAGGCAATGTGGAATATTGGTTAACCCATTATTTAGGCTTTGAAGTGAGCAGACATAGGTCCATTATTATCCATTGTAAAACAAAGATAATAATAGTACTCAGTTATCCTGCCACATCCTATATGGTAAAGGCTTAATAAATAATAGCTATTACATTATTATACAACAATCTGTAAGAACCAGAGATTACATTATTATTTCTCAAAGCCTGGGTTTATCAAAAATATAAAGCTGTGCCTTTCCCATAGATATCCATCTCAAAGTAAAACTCTCTCTGTATAATTTTCCACATAATCAAAAACTTCATGGCATCATATTTTTGTTTAATTTCTCAAGTTAGTAATAGCAAGTACCAATGTGACTTTTTTAAAGACAATCTCAGACCACTGTTATAGTTCTTCATTAGAAAAAGGAAATGCCCTAAAAAATTTCCACTTAAGGATCTTTTATATAAATATATTGACATAATTACAGACACAGAAAATTAAAATAAATTTAAGATTGAAAAACTGCATGAATCTTGACTATTTTCCTTTCACCACTAGATTTTTTTCTTGCTATTTTCCAATCTAGATCAAATCTTAATCCAAGAATTCATTTTTCTCATCTTTAAAAAACATTTACTAAATTAAGCCATTGCTGTATAAATTGGAAAAAGAATATATAGGACCAGATACGTACAAATGTCCAAGTATAAAACAGTAATACAATTTCATTATTTCAACTGAAAGAAGAATAGAAATGTGAAACCAACAAGATATAGCACAGTGGTCAAAACAGTCAAGCAATATATTTGATATACCCTGTCCATAACTGGCCAGATACTTGTATGTGATATTTGGTAACATCTATTTAATAATGACTTCTAATTCTAATTCTGTTTTTTTTCCTCCAAAATGTGTCTAGACTGTGTTAGAGTTCAATTTTAAAGTTATGATTTTTTTTTATTTCTCACATAATGTAGTTAGCTCTTAGATAAAATAGGAAATATGGTGATAGTAACATGTAACAAAAGATGACCCATTAAAATTATTTGAAATAGAACAGCTACACTTGTTCTTTAAAATAAAGAGACAATAGGTAATAGTGCACCACAAACCCCAAGTTATTTCATTAGACAAAAAGACATTGTGACTCATTGTATGACATGTTTCCTCAGGAAACACCAATTATTGAATGGGTCAAAGCACCTCAGAAATGAAAAAAAAACATGCAGAAAAAGATTGCAAAATTGTCAACAACGACTTTCCTATCTTCTGTTTAAAGAACATCAACCCACAAGTTATTTTATCTTCTAACTAGCCTTTCCTTTATCATCACTAGAAATCTACTGCAATATATATAAGAGCTGAGATTTCTTGTTCTTTCTCACCTTCATTTGTCACCTAATTGGCAGGAATAATTTTGACCAGCAGATTAATCAGCCCTACTAAGAAGGATCCTCATACAACGGTAGGTACGTGGAAATATGAATTGAAGAACTCTTACTTTGAATACCAAATTTTTCTCAGACTTTCAAAGGTATCATTTTGATGGGATTGTTATAGAACATTGATTTTCACCAAAGGAATAATATATACTTATATGAAATCTGATAAGCCATAAAATGCATTGAATTTTGAGAAATTCTGTATGTCACAATAAAGCATTCATGCTAGGCATGTGGGACAAGTCCATCCATTTACACAATCAATCAACTTTTTCCCATAATGTACCTTAACACTTTTGTGCTTCATAATGACCAGAATACTATCAGATATAACTCTGAGAGAACTGTTCTACAGTATATTTTTATTATTGGTTTTGCCTTTGCTTTTTTTAAACTTTTTATTAAAATGTGTCATAGAAAAAAGGATACTTAAAGAAATAACCATATGTACCTGTAATTAAATATTCACTGAAATTTTGTCCCTAGGATTCTTTTAAGACTAAGACTGTTCAGCTAACACATTTAATTGATGGTCAGAATTGACTGTCAGAAAAACCAGTCTGCACAAAGGTGCATAAAGTTACTTTCCCAGAACTCAGGCTATCATGTCCTTGCAATATATTCTAAATTTAGAACCTATTGACAGTAAAATACCTGGACACCTCTTTTTTTTCTACCCTGGTCTTTGTATATGAATTTTTGGAATTAGTTAGAGATTGCTCATGATAGGGCAAAATAACTTAGTAGAATATTGTTAAAAATATTATGTGACAATTTTTCTTTAAACTATGTCTACCCGGGTGATTTTTTTCCTTTCCTTATTTTCTAGGTGTTCCAAGAAATTTAATTTAAAACATGATCTAGAGAAAACATCAATAGCTCAAATACAAGTCTGCAGAAATCTATAAAGTAATGTAACCATTATTTAATAATACCAAGATGTTCAAATCCAAATAAGTACCATTTCAAAGTAGTTATTTCTGAAAGCAAAAACCTTATGTCATAAAGGCTTCCAATAAGTAAAACACTTTTAAGAATAACTCTTTGCCATTACCTCCAGTGTCCATTTACAAGTCAAAAGCAAAAACTAATTCCACCGTTTTATAGTTCAATGTTATAAAACCTACCAATATTGCTCCAAAATAACATTTAGGCAAATTTCTTAAAATACTACCATACTATCCTGTACTACATCATAAACAAAGAGTTGGAATACATTCCAAAGAGTACTTTTTTACAGCAATGCTGATCAGCCATTCATTGTGCTTACTTTCAGAGGTAATCATAAAGATGAAACCACTGTGCCTGATCACAGGTCTTCTGGCTCTTGCAGCATGTTTCTTGGTAAGTCTCCTTAATCACATCTTCATATTTCTCTCACAATTATCACTTCGGATTTCTTTTCACATTAATAATGTTACCCTTCCTTATATGTTAGTAGCTATCAATGATTGATGAAACACTGTTCTAAGGCTTTAATTTAAATTTAAATTTAAAATCTAATTTAATTTAGGGAATCTGGGTGGTTCAGTCAATTAAGTGACCAACTCTTGATTTCAGCTTAGGTCATGATCTTGTGGTTTGTTAGGTTGAGCCCCGCGTCAGGCTCTGCTCTGACAGTGTGAAATCTGCTTGGGATTCTTTTTTTTTTTTTTTTTTTTTTTTTTTAATGTTTATTTATTTTTGAGACAGAGAGAGACAGAGCATGAACAGGGGAGGGTCATAGAGAGGGAAACACAGAATCTCAAACAGCCTCCAGGCTCTGAGCTGTCAGCACAGAGCCCAATGCGGGGCTCGAACTCACGGACCGTGAGATCATGACCTGAGCCGAAGTTGGCCACTTAACCGACTGAGCCACCCAGGCGCCCCAATGCTTGGGATTCTTTCTCTCCTTCTCTCTCTGCTCCTGCCCTGTTCAGGCTCTTTCTCTTCTCTCTCAATGTCTCTCTCTCTCTCTCTCTTTCAAAATAAGTAAGTAAACATTTTTTAAAAACAATAAAATCTAATCTAATTTAAATAGCCACACATGGCTCAGGGCTACCATGTTGGATAATTTAGATCCATAATATCAGACTGCATTATACAGACATGTATAAATATGGGTTCCTGCATATATAAGAAATTTCACAAGTAGGTAAAGCAAATTTATTGCAGATTTTTGATCCTATATACTTAAAGACATTATTTGAATATCTTTGAACATGTTATTGGAAGTATTTCTTTATCTATAAAATGAGATACTTAGAGCAGTTTTTCTCAACATGGGGTTCATGTGTCATCTAAATCAAAGTTATTTGACTCATTTATTAAAAACAGAGTATTCCAGGCCTTATCCCAAAAGAATAAGAGTGTCTGAGAGTAGGACCTGGGAATATGCATTTTGCCATGGACTCAGGGGCTACAGACGTTTATATAACACCTACCATGTATAAAGGACTGGGTTAAGCACCACAGAAGTTACTAAACATTCAAAGTTGCAAGAGATTTTTTTAAAAAGCCACAGGTTTTTGTCTTTTTAAATATTAAAATGATAACTTCAAAACAGGGATAGATTAACTCCAGTTTGGGAAGAGATTAATTCCATAGTAATTTCTACCAAAGAACTGTAAAATCTAACATCAAATGGAAAAAAAAGAGTTTTGGGTTTTTTTTTCAGAAAACTAGGACTTCTACAAGGCAGACAACATAAACTTATTCTGAAACTTGAAACAATGCTTCTTCCATCTACTCTCAGAAACTTGAACAAAAGGAGGCAATTAAATAGGCCATTCAGGTAGTCTGACCTTGACCATGTAAGTGCATTATAAATATGACATAATTTTTGATAAACCAATAAAACATACTGACATATTTAAAAGTTACATTATGCCTTACTGACCCCATCCTAAAGCTGACTTTCAATATTTTCATGTCCTCAGAATATAAGAGAAACACACGTTATTTTAAAGGATTAGGCTTTGATTATGTAACAATGATTTTTTTTTTTTTTTTGCAAAATAAACTTGAGAGTTCCAATAATACAAGTAGTTTAGCGTAAGTAGTTTATTTTTATTGTATAAAAATTCTTTAGTAAAATTTAACATTCATTCATTATTTTAAAAACTCTCTTAGCAAACAGGATTGAAGGAAATTTCCTTAATCAGATAGAGGTCTTCTACAAAAGGAAGGAGCCGTCTTCGGCACTCAGCACCGGTCTCAGTCTGTTCTTTACTAATCTAACAGACCTGCTGAACCTTCTCCTTTCCCACATCTACAAGGGGAAAGAAAGAGAGCCACACAGGTCATCAAGATGTCTCTCTCCTCACTCCCATAGCATAAGCAGTTTAAATAGAAATAGGTCTTTCACCAACTTAATTGCATGAGATTCATCATGGTTAATAATTACCGAAATACAGAAACGCAGAGTAGAATATCCTTTTCATATAGCAGGGTAAGTAGTAATATTGGGTCTTCCTTCTGTTATAGGTAATTTTCCCAATGCTTTACAGACATTATCCCACTTAATCCTCAAAGCAAATCTGACAAAGGGACTACTCTTAATCCCATTAAAATATAGATAAATTTAGATTCAAAGTATCCATGTCTTAGCTGGATTGTTCTTAAACTAATACAAGAAATTAACTCCAAATACATAGCTTTGTTGTAAAGGAAAGAGGTGAAAAGACAGTGATAGTAATAAGGGAATTCATGGTTGAAAGTAGACTCTTTAAAAAGGTAAATTGAACATAAATGATAGTTGTTTCCTAAGGAAAAGTCAGTTAAAAGACACATATTAAAGTGCAGGGGGAAGAAAGGGGAAAATTGACAGAGCTCTGAGAAAATACTTGTAAAGGAAAAGGAAATATGTAGATTTTAATAACTTTGTGGTTGTGTGGCCAGTATATTGGTGAAGTTCATTTCTAATCGCTTGCATTATTTTGGAGTAGAAGGAAAATCATCCTGGTGGGGTGACTGAAGGTCAGGAAGAGGTAGAGAACTTCAATAAAATTGGCATAAACTTAGAAAATTATAGGCCTCTGGGGAATAAGGTTCAGTTAACCTGAGATGCTTGAAAAGATCACAGGGCAGTGCTAAGGCACTATAAATGGGTGATGGCTCAGTACCTCTGACATCTGCTGCCACTGCTCAAAAACCTGTAATTGGGAATCAGGGAGACAGATGAGTCAGAAGACAAAATAATCGTAAAGTTTAGAATTTGCAAGGGCAAAATGCCACATGAACAAATACATGGAGGACCTAAGAACAGAACGAGGGAAATGCAGACACCTGTGTCTGACACAAGTCCTCAGCAGAACAGGACTTGTGCATTCTTACGCTACAGAACAGGCATATTTGCACTCCATTCGGCATGCTCTCTCCCCATTTTTTGTTATTTTGACTTCCTTTCAAAGTCTGCCTTCTCGGTTCAATGATCCTTAATCTTTCCTAAACCAATCGCTCTAAATCTCTAATGTATTTGTTTCCCACACGATTTTTCAACTACTTTTACTTCCAAAAACTGCAACCACTGTACTAGTGTTAACATAACAAATAGTAGTATGTAACATTTATTGAGCACAGTATCTGGGCCAGCCTTCGCCCGAAGCACTTTACAGGTAATATTTCACAACAAATCTGACTCAAATCTGAGACATCTCACCCACTTCAAATCTCAGACAACCTCAAAGTTGTCTCAAACTTGAATTTGGCGTGGGAGGGGGGTTTCTGAAACATCCCACATTAAAAAAGGGAAAAATTCTGATCATAAATTGTAAAAGTGTTTCTAAACTTTACAAAGCTACAAAAATGAATTTAAAACTACCCATAATCTCAATACTCAGAAATAAACGTGACTACCATTAAAAAAAAAAAAAAAGGTAGGTGTTGGGTACTATTATGAACATCATTTTTCAGATGAGGAAAGAGAGTCTCCAAAAGGATTCCAACATTCACACAATCTCTAAGTAGCAGGGGCAGAATTCAAACCCTGGCATTACACTCGACAGACTATCATTCTGCTTCCATTTGGGCCATTTTGTACTGTCTTGTACTGTAACCACTTGGTCTGTAGACTTACAAAAGGCATGTCTGCATGCCCACAGCTCCTACTTTAGTGTACCGCACAAAATAAGTGCTCAATAACGTGTTTCACTGTTTATTAGTGTTCGAAGACTGAAATAATACCAAATGCTTGAATGAGATATAAAGAGACATTTTCCTCATTTGGAATTGATTCCAATCACAGGCCCTACCAAAAACATAGGATATGATTTTACTCACGATCTTTTTCCCCATCAAACCTACCTCAGCTTTCATTTAAGAGCCTAGGCATTCAGAGGGTGAAAGAGAACTCTTCCCTTTCTCTGAGACAAACTTTCAGACTGTGTAAGTTAGATGTGTATGTAAGAGTTTTCTATTGCTAAATAACAAATTACCACAAACTAGTAGCTTTGGAAAAAAATGCATTTATTATCCCACAGTTCCTTTGGTCAGACTCTGGCCTTGGCTTGGTTGAATTTTCTGCTCAGGGTCTCCCAGGACTGAAAAGGTATTGTCAGGACTGTATTCTTTCCTGGAGCTCAGGGACCTCTTTTCCAATTTGGGTGGCTGTGGGCAGAATTCAGTCCCTTGTTTATAGGACTGAGGTCCTTACTTTTTTGCAGGCTATGAGCCACAGGGCCCGCTACTACCATCTACTTCCATGTGGTCCTCTCCACAACACATTTTTTTTGCTTCAAAGCCAATAGAAGAGCACCGCAGTTTCAAATATCTGAATTTGTCTGACCTGCAGAACCCATTTTAAAAGGACTCACCCGATAAGGTTATGCCAGTATATGCCAGCAGGGGGCAGGAATCTTGGAAGTCATCTTAGAATTCTGCCTGCCACAGAGAGTATACATTCTTATGCTTAACCTAGAAATACCTAATTAAAAATTGTTCACTTCTGTTTTCCCACAGCCTGGTGAGAGTCACAGAGGTCCCAGGAGACAATATCCACCTAGGCCACTGCTTCCTCCTCCTCTACGGTTTCCTTTTGGTCCAGGATTTGCTCCACGCCTTCCTCCACCTTATGGCCCAGGGAGAATTCCACCACCCCCTCCTCAGTTTTTTGGCCCCGGGAGAATTCCACCACCCCCTCCTCAGTTTTTTGGCTCCGGGAGAATTCCACCACCTCCTCCTTTATTCCCCAATGGCCCAGGTTATCCATATCCAGCTTTCCAACAAAGACGTTATCTAATTCGATTTCCATTCATCCCTAGATTCCCTCTAATGTATCCTTTTGTCCTCACACCCCAAATACAAACTACTACAACAACAGGTTCCGCTGCAACCACAACTGACCCCACTACCTCCCAAACGGACTCTGCCACTCCCATGACAGCTTCTCCTCCCCAAGAGACTACTATTGCTTCTACTCCCCAAGAGACAATGACAGCTTCTCCTCCCCAAGAAACAACTACCACTTCTCCTCCCCAAGAGACAACCACTTCTACTCCCCAAGACACTACTATTGCTTCTACTCCCCAAGAGACAACAACTGCTTCTACTCCCCAAGAGACAACAACTGCTTTTACTCCCCAAGAAACAACTACCACTTCTCCTCCCCAAGAGACAACGACTGCTTCTACTCCCCAAGAGACTACTATAGTTTCTACCCCCCAAGAGACAACAACTGCTTCTACTCCCCAAGAGACTACTATAGCTTCTACCCTCCAAGAGACTACTATAGCTTCTACCCCCCAAGAGACAACGACAGCTTGTCCTCCCCAAGAGACAACGACTGCTTCTACTCCCCAAGAGACAACAACAGTTTCTCCTCCCCAAGAGACAACAACCACATCTACTCCCCAAGAGACAACGACAGCTCCTCTTCCCCAAGAGACAACTACCACTTCTACTTCCCAAAAGACAAGTCTCAAGACCTTTTTAGATAGACTCATTTCAATTTTTGGATGAGAATGAGATATTCCATAAGCTCTAACCTTTGGGAGGAATAATCTCAGAAAGAAACTATAAAACAACCCACATAAACATTATGACAACAAAGTGAAAATAAAGAGTTGAGCAACAATATGAAACCTCCAGTGTGGTCATGTGCACCCTGGGTCTGTCCCCCCTTTTCCGCCCAAATAAGATTAGTACTGCCAGAAGCCTGGCCTTGTAACATGAAGTTAAAGAGGTAATTAGGGGAAAATACAGTGAGATATCTGGACTTGTACTTAGAGTGACAGAGCTGTAAGATTAGGCAACAAGATGCTCTCTTGAGTACCACGACTCATCATACAACTACAAAACACAAAATAACATATTAGTAGATATTCAAACAATCTTAGCTCTCCCCACAGCATTCTCCCTGAAATATTCCTGAGTACCACAAGATCATTAATTATAAATAAGCTTTCATATTATCTGCTCAATTCCGGAGTAAAAAATGCCTTTCTAGCAAACCAAAATACCTAAGTGAACTATGGGGCACAAGTCTTGGAATATGATATGAAAAATCATTTTCCAAGTTAAGGAACAGATAGATGATGGTTTCAGAAATCAATAATGAAAGGCTGATGGCTGAGACTCCAAAGTTTCCATTGCTTCCAACTATTAGTTAAGGTTTTAATCAAAAGTACTATGACTATTTCAGAACACTATATCTCTCATACATTTTTGACTTTTAAAGTCATTTTCCTTTCAAAAAACTACTTACATTGTCAACAATCACATGAATCAAAATTTCTCAAAGATAGTTATTTTAAGCATTAATTTGTTTATATGTGCTTAATTTTATCTTTAATCCCACAGTAGTTCTTGAGAATCTACTGTGATACAGAATCTCTTTCAGTAGTTAAGTAATCAGCAATAAGGAAAGCTGTCAAAGTCACTACCTTCCTGGAGCTTCCATTCAAATACGACCAAAAAAAAAAAAAAAGTAAATACATGTATATGTAAGAAATGAGAAGTGCTTTGAAAAACAAGAAAGGTAAAAAGATACAAAGTGGTATTGATAGTTCGTTTTATCTGAGATAATCAGAAAGAACCTCTCTGATAAAGTAGTATTTAAGCAAAGACTCCAAGAATGTTAAGTATTCAAAGATCTAAAGAAAGCGTACTGAAGGCAGAAGGGATTCAACATGTAAAAGTCTGAAGCAACAGTGAATTTTTTATGCAAGAGAACCAGAAGAATGCTAATGTGGCTCACACTTAGTGAGAAAGGAAGAGAGTTGAAAGGAAATACTACCAAAAGGGCAGAAATAGACAACATCATAAAGGACCTAGGATCAGAATTTTATCCTAAATGTATGAGAGGTCATTGGAGCTTTACATAAAGGAACAACATGTTCCAATAAGCATTTTCAAAACTTTATCTGTCTGCTGAGTACCACACTGTAAGGAGAACAATAGTAGAGGCTATTTCAAGAATCCTGGTGGGAAACATGGTGGCTTAGACTAGGGCGGGATCAATGAAGAAGGGGAGAAGTGGTCAGACATAGAAACGGCTAAAAAAATATATACATTCAAAAGTATTTTATGAAGTGTTGGACCTGGATTTTACTTTTTTATTTTAATTTTTTTTTAATTTACATCTGAGTTAGTTAACATATAGTGCAACAATGATTTCAGGAGTAGATTCCTTAATGCACCTTACCCATTTAGCCCATCCTCCTTCCCGCAACTCCTCCAGTAACCCTCTGTTTGTTCTCCATATTTAAGAGTCTCTTATGTTTTTGGACCTGGGTTTTAAAGTAAAAGAAATAATCTATAAATAACTATGATATTTTGAGCCCAAGCAAGCATGTGAATAATGGTGTCATTCAGTGAGAGAGGTAAGATTAGAGAGGAATCATAGTTTAAAGATTTGGAATATCATGGTTCGGCACTGGATATGTTAAGCTTGATATCTCCAACTTCTGTATTATTTTTTATTGCTGCAATAACATTATTATCACAAACAGCATCTCAAAACAATAAAAATGCATAATGCAAATGCAATATCACACTGTTATACAGACTAGAAGTCTACAAAATAACAAGGCTCAACTAGGTTCTCTGCCTGGAGTCTCACAAGGCTGAAGTCAAAGTTACTGGCAAAGCTGCATTCCTTTTGGAGGCTCTAGGGGAGAATGTTTCAAGGTTCATTCATCTCTCCTACATATCTCTTTTGTCTCAACTCCTGCCACATCTCTCTGACTCCTCCCAGACAATTTTTTTCTACTTTCTAAGAGCTCACATGATTATATTCAGCCTACCAAAATGATCCAGGATAAGCTCTATGTTTAAAGATGTATATTTTAGTAACACCTGAAAAGTCCTTTTGCAGATGTACCTAGATTAGTATTTGGTTAAATAACTAGATGATGGAAATCTTGAGGAGCACATCCTTTAATAATCTGCCTACAACTTCCAAGTATAGATACTGAGCAGACAGGTTATATGCAAGGGCAGAATAAATGGGAGGACTGAGTTTAACTAGGATCCCAATTTTGCCAGGGAAGAATGACAGAAAAAAAAGATGGGAAAGAGGAACCATTCAAGGAATTAGGTTATATATGAGCTAAGCTATACTGCAAAGGCCGGTGTAAGTTTACAAATTGGGTATAATGACAACTCAGACTTGGCTAACTATACTTCCACTTTGTATTATCAAATATGTGAACAAGCAAAAAAACAATAGATAGAGATCAAGAAAATGCGTTAAGTGGCTTCCTGGCACTTACCTTCTTCCTTATATAGGCATACCCAAATTTTGGAAGTTCAACAGCCAATGTAGACTGAAATATCTACCAAATCACAGAACCCATAACTGACTTTAAACTGGTGTGCATGGGGAGAGGTGCATCACCACTGAAATGTCCACTGTAATGCCTTTTAAGAAAGTACTTGCTGAACGAGTTATTTAACGTATCTTCCATTTTTTATTTCTTACTGTGCCATCAAGTCAAATCAAGGTTTCTGAGCACTGAACATGGACATGGTCTATGACAGCATCAAGAAAAAGATTATAGAAGTGGACTATATAATCTAAGCTAGATAACAACAACAACAAAAAGCCATAAAGACATGAGGAGTGTATTTAATATGTTTTATTGCTGTTTGTCTTCAGTTCCAGTAATTTATATGCAACTTCTTCTATGTTAGAAAAGGAAAAATTAAGAATTATATTTCCAAGACAGAGCTGGTATTCTGAATGTGATTGGATACAATCCAGTGGGAAAACATTTACATGAGATTTTGAAGGCAGAAGTAGGACAAAAGCCATCTTTTGGCTTCTTGGGCTACTGGCAAACAAGAATGGAGGTATATGAGGTGGCTGACTACTGCTTCATGGGTGTAAGACAGTTCAGTTGCAGAGGAGCAGTTTTGTGCTCTCTGAATCACAACTCTAACCCTATAACCTTAAGGTCAATAGACAGTGGAAGCCCCCTCACTGCTACTCTTTCAATCACTCTTTACAATGCTTTGTAAAATGTAGTTATCTGTATGGACTCCCTTTCTATATGAAAGAAAAATGGCTTATTTGCTTGAAAAGAATGCTCATAAATACAAAAGAAAGATAAGAAACAAGGAATAGGGGAATACAGTCAATAGAGAGCAGACCGCTATCTAATATTGTATTGGTAAAAGAGGAGAAATTGTTTAAAAACTTGCTAAATAAGGACAGTAGTAAAAGGATCTGGATGTGGCTGAGGGCAGCAAGCAAAATTGACTGGAGACATGTAACTTATAGTGAGTGGGATGAAGAACATTTTTTATAGCAAATGTTGTGTGTGCTATTGTGAGGAAGGAGCCAGGTTTAGTTAGTTTATGATTCAAGGGAAAACCCCAAGACAGAAAGGCACTTGCTCATTATGGAAACTCTATTGACATAATGGAATGTGCTGATACAAGCTCTTTAGCCAATCACCAGAAAACCATCCCTTCAGATACAGACATCCCATAAAATTCCTTCATTTCAAATCTTGGGACTCTAGAACCTCTTCTCTGGTCCATTTTTCTTTCTTTCTAAATTTTCCTTCCTCTCCCTTTATTAAATATCCTTTTCAGTATCGCTAGGCTCTTTAAGTCCTCCTGATTCTTCAGTATATGATTACCATTTGTAACTTACTCATTTCCATTCTCTTCCTGGATCCTAATGGTGAAAAAATTATGCTGTTATCAGTGAATATTTCTGAGCTATTACCAAATTGACTACAACATTTAACACCAACAACCAAGTATTATAAATCCATTATATGTTTGAAACTGACTGCAAAATATAGATACAAAAAGATGGATAAAAACATATTTGATATATATACAGTTGACCCAGAAACAACATGGTGGTTTGGACATCAATCCCCACTCAGTCTAAAATCCACATATAACTTTTGACTACCCCCAAAATTAACTACTAATAGTCTACTGTTGACTAGAAGCCTTACTGACAACATAATTAAAACATATTTTGTATATGTATTATACACTGTATTATTACAATAAAGTAAGCTAGGGAAAAGAAAATATTCTTAAGAAAATCATAAAGAAAATACATTTACAATACTGTACTACAAATAATCCATGTAAAAGAGGATCTTAGTTCAAACCCATGTTGTTTAAGGATCAGCTCTGTACGTGTGTGTGTGTGTGTGTGTGTGTGTGTACTGCTCTACAATACATGCATTAGGGCTTTCCTTCTTGAAATGAGGCTCAGAGAGTTACAATAACTTAGCTAAGAACAAGCAGCTCATTAGTGGCAGAGTCACGATTCCATCTCAGGTAGATCCATATTCTTTACACAATGCTTACAATTTCTAACATTCCATTTTTATTTAGTTTTCACTAACTCTCACTGTCTACCTTCTCTGCTTCCATTCTTAGATTAATGAACATTGCTGAGGGAGATCACAAATCTATGTTGTCAGGACAAGCTACATATTCCTGCCATTTACTACAAGTCAATTTTATCTACTCTTTCTCCTCTATGTTACGAGCAGCCCAAGAGAAAAAGTGTAAATCACTCATCTTTACAGACATGCAAATTAAAATCTCGACAATTGTTTAAATGAAAATAAAATTAAACCTTGAGCCAAGATGAAACATTAATATAAAAAGAACACCACGTAAATAACCATTCCTCTTATCTTGAGTACACAGGAGCTTGCTAAGTCTACTCACAAGGATGAAAAATAATCTCACTTTGGTTTCTGTTCAGTACTCTTTATTTAATTTTCTGACAGTAGTGCTGGGTAATGTTTACTTCATAATGGCAGCCTTCTGAAGGTGCCTCTCCACATGAATATCTCCCATGTTCCCAACTATATCATTAAATAATGGGTTTAAGAAATTCACAGATATCCAGGAAAATCCTGCACGAATATAGGTCAAAGGGACTTTTATGGAAATATTTATTCAAGAGTCATTTTAAAGGAGTGTCAAATCTCTTAGAGAACTCTTAAAGTGAGCAGAGAGTTTAAATGTCAAGGAAATTCAGATTATAGCAGAAACTCTAGGGTGTCATAGAGAATCCATTTCCCTTTTCTTTCTGGACATACAGATGGGCTATATTTCCAACCTACCTTGCAATGAGGTGTGGCCATGTGCCTTAACTTAAGGCAATGGAATGAGAGCAAAAAGTGGTGTGTCACTTCTAAACACAGCCATAAATCTTCCCTGTGTGTTCCTTCATGATCTTTGTTATTTGCACTTGGGTCTCATACCCTGAAGCCCCTCCTGCAAGCATGTAAGTTTTTGTAGTCCCAAACATTACCTTTCTTCCTTTAGCCTTAGCAGTGCTAGCTTCTTCCTATCTCCATGATACTTTAGTGTTTTCACTTTACCTTTTCAATTACCCAGTTAACAATTCATAATGCCTAGTTAATGATACTTGATATTAAATTCTCTCAATTAAAAATAACTGGTGCTATTTGTGTCTCCTGATGGACCATGACTGATATAGTAACTAAGGGGATGCAACACCCACTGGGCTCTACTAGCAGCAATGGTCTTGCATTCAGGCCATGATGTTCAAACTCACACAACAAAATATTCCTCACCAAGTACAACTGTACTTAGCATTCACTTAGAAAGTATACAAAACATGTAACATCACAGAATGCTTGGTAACCGTTTGGTGAAGATTTGGTGAATGTTAGACTTCCTATGTCCCATTTTGAACCTAGGATGTGCATGGTCATGGGTAACAAGTCTGAATATGAATGGAAAACTTAAGTTCAGAGAAGTCTTAATGCCTTATTGATTGCAGGAAAATTTGATACAGTTAATGGGCCTTGGCTGGGATTACTGGAGGCTCAGGCTAGAGGGATATTTCTATGGGTTTACCATGGCCAACCTAAACTATGATAACATCTCACCCATAAAAGTGATGTTCTGGACATCAGCTTTAGCAAGAAAAAGAAAACCAAAAATAAACTTTGGGGACTACCAAATTAAAAAGGAAAGCAAAGAAAACCATCAACAAAACCAAAAGGCAACTTCTGAATGGGAGAAGGTATTAGCATAATATATCTGATAAGGGGTTAGTATCCAAAATATATAAAGAACTTATACAACACACCAATAATAATGGTAGTAATAATAACAGTAATAATACTAATCCAATTAAAATGGGCAGAAGACATGAACAGACATTTCTCCACAGAAGACATACCAATGGCCAACAGACACATGAAAAGATGTTCAACATAACTCATCATCAGGGAAATGCAAATCAAAACTACAATAAAATATCACCTCACACCAGTCAAAATGGCTGGTATCAAAAAGACAAGTGTTGGCAAGAATGTGGAGAAAAAGGGAACCCTCATACACTGTTCATGGGAATGTAAGTTAGTGAAGTCACTATGGAAAATAGTACTGAGTTTCCTCAAAAAATTACTAATAGAAATATCATATGATCTAGCAATTCCACCATTGAGTATTTGCCCAAAGAAAATTAAAACACTAATTTGAAAGACATACGCACTCCAATGTTTATTGCAGCATTATTTACAACAGTCAAGATATGGAAGCAGCCCAAGGGGAATGGATAAAGATGATGTGGAATGTGTGTGTGTGTGTGTGTGTGTGTGTAATGGAATATTACTCAGCCACAAGAAAAAGAGATCTTCCACTTGTGATAACATGGATGGACCTAAAGGATATTATACTAAATAAAATAAGTCAAAGAAAGACAAATACCATATGATTTCACTTATATGTGAAATCTAAAAAACAAAACAAAGAAACAGACTCAACTACAGAGAAAAAGACTGGTGGTTGTCAGAGGGGAGGTTGGTGGGGGTTGGGTGAAATAGGTGAAGATAATTAAGAGGTACAAGTTTGTTATAAAATAAATAAAAGTACAGCATAGGGAATATAGTAATACATACTGTAATAATGTATGGTTACAGATGGTGACTATATCTATCATGGTGAACATTAAATAATGTATAAAATTGCTGACTCACTATGTTATATGCCTGAAACTAATATAACATTTTTTGTCAACTATACTTCAATTTAAAAAAAGCATCCAGGGGCGCCTGGGTGGCTTGGTGGGTTAAGCGTCTGACTTCGGCTCAGGTCATGATCTCACGGTCCGTGAGTTCGAGCCCCGTGCCGGGCTCTGTGCTGACAGCTCAGAGCCTGGAGCCTGTTTCAGATTCTGTGTCTCCCTCTCTCTCTGCTCCTCCCCTGTTCATGCTCTGTCTCTCTCTGTCTCAAAAATAAATAAACGTTAAAAAAAAAAAAAAGCATCCAGTATAGAACTCGACAATTTACATATGCCAATAATGTTGTGTAACAAATTGCCTCAAAATACATTGGCTTGAAACAAACAAAAATTATATATCATCTAGAAGAGATTCTCCTTAAACACAAAGCCACTGAATAACTTGGAGAAGGGGGGGGGGGGGTGCAGGGGAAATGGAAAAAATAGATCATGCAAAACATATCCAAAAGGAAGTTGGTGTACTTATATTAATAGCAGACAAAATACATATAAAGATGAGAAGTATTATTAGAGATAAGAAGGCACATTTACTAATACAAAAGGATTAAATTCAACAATAAGTTAACAATTTTAAATTTGCTTTAAAACACAGCCTCTATGTATAGAATGCGAGAACTGACAGAACTAAAAGTGCCTATTATAATGGGGGAGCAAACATAAATCACTGACTTTAATTGTGCTAAATATGGACTACTTTAGAAAACATTTTATCTGTTAAATAATTTTTTTCACTAACAACATTAAGACTCTACCCACAACCTGAATTTCCTCTGATAAAAGACAATTGCTACATTAGGTATTGTTTTAGAAAGTATCTAGTCTAGACCTTTTAAAGTCAGGTTTTAGTTAAAGTTTCACTTGAGTAATAGTTTTTGCTTTTAAAAGAAGTGTGTTTCTGCCTGCTTCAGGCACTCTAATCTTTTTGGGCTATGACCCATGCAGAATTTGTTTCAGTTTTATCAATGCTTATCCTAAATCCTTCAGGCAAGGTTCTATTACAACTAGAAATCACAACTTGTATTTAAAACACTTGGCTGAAAATTTATTTTGGCATAGAAACAATTTACAGCACCAAGGAGAAAGAAAAGTTAACTTTTAACAAAGTAAGACTTTTTCTAAAAAAGGTAACAATTCATGAAGTAGTCAGTATTAACTTAGCTTTGTTGGATCCTATAAATGCAGAGCAACAGACTTGTATCAATAACATTTAGCAACCTAATAAATTGTGCATGAGCTCTAGTTGTCAATTCCATGAGATCATTAGCAAAGACATTGCAAGGCAAAGAAAAGTTGGTAGTTTAAGGTCAATTTCAACTCAATTCCCCCATCTCTACTAAAAGCCTTAAATCACCTCTAAAACAGAAATATGCATTACCCTGAAATTATAAGACTCATCATACCAAAATTTTTTAAAAGCTGGATAAAGTTGGGAATAAATTTCCATTCAAAGACTAACATTTACTGATTACATGGATTAGATTTTATAGGTCCAATTTCATTTCATCTTCAGGACAATTCTATAAAGTAGAATTAGTACTATCTTATTTTGTAGATGAGGATGTTGAGACATACGTGATTAAGTAGCTGCCTATACAACACACAGCTAAAAACAAGAAAGTGGTTGGGATTTCAATTCAGACTACATGACTTCATCCCCCACACACCACTAAACCACACTATAACAAAAGGCTTTCCCATGTTTCTGACTACAACTCATAAAGTAGGAACTTTTTCTAGAACCATTTTAGAAATGAGAAAACAGAGAGAGTATAAGCATCTTAAACGTACAACAGTGGAAGGACTGGCTTTAGCAATCAGACGCCAGTGTCTTTGCCATACTCCACACACTACCCTATTTCTCACAGACTTTTTGTTGTATTGCCTTGTCTTGTAGTTTAAGGGGTTATAGCTCCTACTAGATTTCAGATTCATGTACGGAAAGTTCATGTCTTAAATCTGTTTCCCTTAGTCCCTAAAAAGGTGTGTTGTTTATAATCATTTCTCAATAAATAGCAACACAATTAATTAATGGTTCAGAACCTAGAATCTCACCAAATTCTTGGAATGTGGAATAAGAAAATGTTTTCCTGGGTATTTCCACTGAAGCATTTACCTCCACTTGAAACTACTTCCAAACTGGTCTCTCTCAATAGGCAATCAAAGCAATCTGGCCTACTCTAAACCTGTAGGGTTTTTTTTTTGTTTTGTTTTGGGGTTTTTGCATTTAATGCCATCTCAGTTTTCATTGAGTGACCAGAATTGCAGAAAGAAAGGAACATTCTTTATTCCCTCTTTTTTCTAACTTATTTTCTCAATGAAATATTTGACTATATGATTTTAAAATGATATACACTAATGTTTGAGCTTTAAATAATCAGATTTAGAAATCTTTTTTGTTTTGTTTTTGTTTCTATAGCCCAGTGAAAGTCAAAGAGTTTTTACCTCTATAGCCCAGCGGGAGTCAAAGAGTTCCCAGAGAAATGTATCTACTCAGCCAGCAGCCACCATCTCCTCTAGTCTATAACCAGAGACAGGTTCCATGAGGTCTTCCTCCTCTCTATGGCCCAGGATTTATTCTATCACCTACTGCTCTTCTTTTCAGTCCACCAAGGTGCATTCTACCATTTCCTTTTTGTGGTCCACCAGGGCATGTTCCTCCTCCTCGTCGTCATCATCCTCCTCTTTCTCCTCCTCCTCATCTGCCTCCAACTCCTTCCTCCAACCAAGTATACATTCCATATCAACCCCTTATCCTGGGACCTATTAAACAATCTCAATCCTTTCCAAATCCACCTTTCCAACCAATACCTTACCCTCAATGCCGATTAATGTGTCCATACACCCATCTTCCCTAATTCCTGCATATCCTATTTACTGATTCTCCTCTAACCCTAAATCCACAATTAAAACAACCACTGCTACAGTCAAAATTACTACCACTTCAGGACTCACCACCACATGTGGGACCCAAGGAATTTAACAAAAATCCCCTGCCCCTGGACAAGCAGAGCAAGACTAACTCCATTTTGTGCTATACCCACCATCTCATGTATAACCCCCACATGACCTACTTATTGGTTAAGACATTCCCCCACCCTAGTCAAGCTGCTGAGCACACCCTTACTGGAAACTGGCTCATATAGGAATGTGGAACCCTTAACCGCCAAAGAATGTAAACCCCGCCTTTTTTGCATGCCAATTCTTAAACCCCGCCTTTTGCCCGCCAAACTTGCACGCCAATTCTGACCAGAGTGATAGGCTAGTTCAAACAGTTACTATAGAGTAAATTGTAATTCAATTGGCCACCTGCTTGTGGACTGACAGGACTATGCAACTTTCTGTATGTGTTACAATCTCATTGGCCACTAAAACCTCTACGCCTTTTAACCTAGGGGTCCAAGTCCCTGCTCCGCTATATCGGGTATACTTGGGCCCAAGCTCGAGCTTCCAAATAAACCCTCATGCGTTTTCATTGGTATCGGCTCCTTGGTGGTCTCTCGGATTCGAAATCGGGGGCATTACACTCAACCGAAACCACTACCACTTTCATGAAACCTGCCACCACAGCAATCACTACCACCAATACAACAGCAGCCATCATTACTTCCACAGAACCCACTATAAGAGGAGCCATCATCACTTCTATAGAACCCCCAACAATAGCAACTACCATCACTCTCACAGAACCTACCACTACAACAATCCCCACCATCACTGCCACAGAACCCACCATCATGACAGAAGGCATGGCCTTCTTAACTCTACCTGCCTCTTCAGCAACAGAGTCTACCTCCACATCAGTAGCAACCACCATCACAGCATCTACCACAGCTACTACTGAAACTGTGAACAACCCTCCCTCCACCATATTCCCCAGTACCAGTGTCGATGTTACAACTCCCAAACCAACTTCAGCAAAGTATTCCAAAAAGGAATGATCATCTGTGTCAAATGCTGATAATAGATCAAGTAAAATGAGGACTATGAATGGACCACTGGATTTAGGTACATAGAGGTTACTGGTTATCTTGATAACAACGACTTCTGTGAAAGATTAAGGATTAAAGACTGACTGAAGTAAGTTTAAGATGGAATAGAAGTGGGGCGCCTGGGTGGCGCAGTCGGTTAAGCGTCTGACTTCAGCCAGGTCACGATCTTGCGGTCTGTGAGTTCGAGCCCTGCGTCAGGCTCTGGGCTGATGGCTCGGAGCCTGGAGCCTGTTTCAGATTCTGTGTCTCCCTCTCTCTCTGCCCCTCCCCCGTTCATGCTCTGTCTCTCTCTGTCCCAAAAATAAATAAAAAACGTTGAAAAAAAAAAATTAAAAAAAAAAAAAAAAGATGGAATAGAAGTGCATTTTAAGTAAAAATAATTAACTCTTTCCAGATATTTTTCTGTAAAGGAATGTGTTATGGCTGGTGGGAAAAGTAAGTCAAAAAATATGTTTTTACTATGGAGAATAAAGTGATGGTCACCAGAGGGGAAGTAGGTGGGGAGACAGGTGAAACAGATGATGGGAATTAAAGAGTATACTTGTCCGTGATAGCACTGGGTGATGTATGGAACTGCTGAATCACTATATTGTATACCTGAAATATGGTATGCTAACTATATGGGAATTAAAAAACATTTTTAATGCAAAAAATAAATATTATTTTCCAAAACAGAAATATGCTTTAATGCTGATAGAAACATTTTTGGAGGAACAAAATATTGATGCAAGATGACTGCAAGAGCAACATCCTTGAGTAGGAAATAGGAGTAGCATCTAGAGCACAAGTGGGTTAGCTTTTCATAGAGCAGATTTACATCTATGGGGAAAATGGGAAAATGAGAGTAGATGGGTGCAAATGTTGGTAGGAAAGGAGATATTGTGGTGGGAGTTTGAAGAAATTTTCCTCTGATCATTCAATTTTCTTAGGAAAGGAGGAAGCAAGGTTATCAGCTGAGAGTAAGAATGGAAGAGGTTTGGGGATTCTTTGGAAAGAAAACGGTAAAAATAAACTGCAGAAAAATGGAGTGAGGGCACTGGCAGTGGTGGGGAGGGGATTTGTTACTATCCAGCAGAATGGAATTCTCACAGGCAATGTTTAACTAGATTTATCATGTGTCCACCACTTTCTTTGCCCAATATAATCATAAGGCATAAAATTTTAGGATGAAACTTTTCTTTTAGCAAAGCATTGATTTCTATTGTCAATGGAAACAACAAATGAAAAATTCACCTTCATTTCTAAGGGAATCTGTCTTTTCTCATTTTCAGGCTACTTTTATTAATTTATTTTTGGTTTTTGATACTCTACATTTTTACCATAATGTACAGGGAGAGATTTCATTTTGTGTATTTATTTGGTGTCAGGCTTCTTAAATCTCTGGGTTGGTGTCTTTGAAAAATTCCCAGCTGTTATCTCTTAAAATAATACCTCTACCACATTCTAAGAAAAAAGTATGTTAGCCTAGTCCTTGTCATCCCATCTTCCATTTTAACACTTCTTATATTATCTACTTATTTGTTCTCTATGTTGCATTCTGCATAGCTTCTTCATATTAATCTTCCAGTTCTCTCTTGAGTTGTGCCTAATCTGTAGTTAATAAGAATATATTTAAATGAGGTTTTTTTTTTTCAATTAGTGTTTTGTTTTTTTTTTTTTCCTTTCTAGAAGATAATTTGCTTCTTTTAAATTTTACCTTGTTGGGCAGGACGGTATCTTGACAGGAGAAAGATCTGGGACTGAGACTGGGAGGGATCCGATCTCCAGCTGCATGGCTTTCTTCGGACTGGAACCGGCTCCCTGTTCCCGCACCTGGGGAGGAGGGGAGGCAGGCCTGGGTGTGGTGGTAGGTCAGAGGGTCAGTTCGCAGCTGCAGAAAGTAGTTCCCTCCTTGGAGGGCTGTACATAGTACACAACCTACCTGTGTCCACCACCCCCAGGCACAGTGGCTGGGCCGAGGGCACAGTCTGCAGGAGGAAAAAGGCCGCTGTTTCCCTGGAGTGCTGTGGGAAAAGACAAAGGCTGCCTGCATCCGCCACCCTGGGGACTTGCAGCGCAGTGAGGGCAGTGGCTCAGTCCTCAGTAGAAGAAGGCTGTCCTCCCTGAAGTGCAGCGGCACAAAGCCAGCTGTGAACACATAAGGCCACACTGAGAGGCGCTTCCCCAGTGCCAGAGCACATGGAGTGAATCCTAGTCAAGCACAGGGTCAGAGGAGTTGGCAGAGAGAGAAGGACCATGGCGCAGTGAGGACGACTCAAACTGAGTCCACAGGTCTGGCTCCGTGGAGAAGAGACTGGGCGGTCACCAATCCGCCCTCAACACCACCAAGGAGGGGCCTCAGGGATCACTCTCCCGGGCCCATAGTGGAGGTGGGTTCAGAATATGCCAGACTACGCCCCCTTGCCCTGGATAACTGCGTATCCACTGGAGCTGCACAGACCCTACAGACAGTTCCTCCCAGCAAGTGATGCAGCATTGCCTGGATTAACGCTAAGTCAATTCTGGATATATGGATATATTCTGCCCCCCGCCCCCATTTCTCCACCTTGTCTCTTCCCTCCCCTAGGCTGGTTACTCTGGTTATTGGTTTGTCTGAACAGACATATTTAATCCATTGTCTTGATACATGTTCTACACCTCCTTCTTTACACTCCTTTCTCTCTCTCTGGAATAATCAAGCCATATAGTTTCTTTGGGTAACTTTATCTTCTTTTCTTTCTCCCTGCTTCCTTCTTTATTTTCCTTTCTCTCTCTCTGGATTGAGCCTTTTAGTCTCTCTGCCTAATCAACGTTTATTCCCCCCCCCCACCCCCCCCACCCCCCCGCTCCTGTCATTTCTCTCTTTGTAAGTGCTCTTCCATCAGCACTGCCTCCGCCCTCTTCTTTACTTGTAGTTGGAGTTTTGGGGTTTTTTGTTTTTAGTCTTTAGTTTTTTTTCTTTTTGTTTATTTGTTTGTTTGTTTTATTTGCTTATGTGTTTGCATGTTTTTGTCTCCTGTTTGTCTATCTGTTTTCCTTTACAGGGCTACTCCAAGGAACAAATCAAAGCACACCTGGTGGAGGGTCCAAAATATTACTACAACTAAGGTAATAAAATAATCAAAGTCACAATAACAGAGAGAAAGTAACAATTTCCGGAAAAAAAAAAACTCCTGAAGGGCCAGGCCCTGAACAATGTATGATCCCCCTTTAATATAGCAGGTGCAGAGCACACAACAAGCTTTTCAAATGCATAAGGGACAGAAAACTAGCCAAAATGGTGAAACCGAAGAATTCTCCTCAAAAGAAACTCCAGGAAGTAATGACAGCTGATGAATTGATCAAAACTGATTTCAGCAATATGATGGAACAAGAATTTAGAAAAATAGTCATGAAATTAATCGCTAGGCTTGAAAAAAGCATAAGGACAGCAGAGAATCTATTGCTACAGAGATCAAGGGACTAAAAGTAGTCACAATGAATTTAAAATGCTATAAATGAGGTACAAAACAAAATGGAGGCAGGCACAGCATGGATTGAAGAGGCAGAGGAGAGAATAGGTGAATTAGAAGATAAAATTATGGAAAAAGAGGAAGGTGAGAAAAAGAGAGATAAATCCAGGAGTATACAAGGGGAGAATTAGAGAACTAAGTGATGCAATCAAATGGAAAAATATCCATATCATAGGAATTCCAGAAGAGGAAGAAGAGAGAGAAAGGGGATGAAGGTATACTTGAACAAATCATAGCTGAGAACTTCCGTGATCTGGGGAAGGAAACAGGCATTGAAATCCAAAAGGCACACAGAACTCCCTTCAGATGTAACTTGAATAAATCTTCTGCATGACATATCATAGTGAAACTGGCAAAATACAAGGATAAAGAGAGAAATCTGAAGGCAGCTAGGGATAAATGGGCCCTAACATACAAAGGTAGACACATAAGGGTAGTAGCAGACCTATCTACTGAAACTTGGCAGGCCAGAAAGGAATGCCAGGAAATCTTCGATGTGATGAACAGGAAAAATATGCAGCCAAGAATCCTTTACCCAGCAAGTCTGTCATTCAGAATAGAAGGAGAGATAAAGGTTTTCCCAAACAAACAAAAACTGAAGGAATTCATCACCACTAAACCAGCCCTACAAGAGATCCAAAGGGGGACTATGTGAATGAAATGTTGCAAGAACCACAAAGGACCAGAGACACCACTGAAAGCATGAAACCTACAGATATGCCAATGACTCTAAACCCACATGTTTCAATAATAACACTGAATGCAAATGGACTAAATGCTCCAACCAAAAGACATAAGGTATCAGATTGGATAAAAAAACAAGACCCATCTATTTCCCATCTACAAGACACTCATTTTAGACCTGAGGACACCTTCAGTTTGAAAGTGAGGGGATGGAGAACTATCTATCATGCTACTGGAAGTCAAAAGAAATCTGGAGTAGCCATACTTATATTAGACAAACTAGACTTTAAATTAAAGGCTGTAACAAGAGATGAAGAAGGTCACTATATAATAATTAAAGGGTCTATCCATCAGGAGGAGCTAACAATCATGAATGTCTATGTGCCGAACATGGGAGCCACCAAATATATAAAACAATCACAAACATAAGCAACCTTATTGATAAGAAGGTGGTAATGCAGGGGACTTTAATACCCCACTTACAACAATGGATAGATCATCTAGACAGAGAATCAATACAGACACAAGGGCCCTGAATGATACATTGGATCAGATGGACTTGATAGATATATTTAGAACTCTGCATCCCAAAGCAACAGAATATACTTTCTTCTCGAGTGCACATGGAATATTCTCCAAGATAGATCACATACTGGGTCACAAAACAGCCCTTCATAAGTATACAAGAATTGAAATCATACCATGCATACTTTCAGACCACAATGCTATGAAGCTTGAAATCAACCACAGGAAAAAGTCTGGAAAACCTCCAAAAGCATGGAGGTCAAAGAACATCCTACTAAAGAATAAATGGGTCAACCAAGCAATTAGAGAAGAAATTAAGACATATGGAAACAAATGAAAATGAAAATACAACAATCCAAATGCTTTGGGATGCAACAAAGGCAGTCCTGAGAGGAAAATACATTGCAATCCAGGCCTATCTCAAGAAACAAGAAAAATCCCAAATACAAAATCTAACATCACACCTAAAGGAACTAAAAGCATAACAGCAAAGTCACCCCAAACCCAGCAGAAGAAGAGAAATAATAAAGATCAGAGCAGAGAGATCTGCTTTCTCCTCTAGGGTTTGATGGTTTTCTGTCTCACATTCAGGTCCTTCATCCATTTTGAGTTTATTTTTGTGAGTGGTGTAAGAAAGTGGTCTAGTTTGATTCTTCTGCATGTTGCTGTCCAGTTCTCCCAGCACCATTTCTTAAAGAGATTGTTTTTTTTTCCATCATATATTCTTTCCTTCTTTGTCGAAGATTAGTTGGCCATACATTTGTGGGTCCAATTCTGGAGTCTCTATTCTATTCCATTGGTCTATGTGTCTGTTTTTGTGCCAATACCATTCTGTCTTGATGATGACAGCTTTATAGTAGAGGCTAAAGTCTGGGATTGTGATGCCTCCCACTTTGGTCCCCTTCTTCAATATTACTTTGGCTATTTAGGGTCTTTTGCGGTTCCATACAAATTTTAGGATTGCTTGTTCTAGCTTTGAGAAGAATGCTGGTGCACTTTTGATTAGGACTGCATTGAATGTGTAGACTGCTTTGGGTAGTGCTGACATTTTAACAATATTTATTCTTCTAATCCATGAGCATGGAATGTTTTTCCATTTCTTTGTATCTTCTTCAATTTCCTTCATAAGCTTTCTATAGTTTTTAAATACAGATTTTTTACATCTTCCAGACTCATTCTATGAAGCCAGCATTACTTTGATTCCCAAACCAGACAGAGACCCAGCAAAAAACAGAGAAGTACAGGTGAATTTCCCTGATGAATATGGATGCAAAAATTCTCAGCAAGATACTAGCAAGTCCAATTCAACAGCATATAAAAAGAATTATTCACCATGATCAAATGGGATTCATTCCTGGGCTGCAGGGCTGGCTCAATATTTGCAAATCAATCAATGTGATAACATCACATTAATAAAAGAAATGATAAGAACCATGTGATCCTGTCAATCGATGCAGAAAAAGCATTTGACAAAATTCAGCATCCTTTCTTAATGAAAACCCTTGAGAAAGTTGGGATAGAAGGAACATACTTAAACATCATAAAAGCCACTTATGAAAAGCCCACAGCTAATATCATCCTCAATGGGGACAAATTGAGAGTTTTCTCCCTGGGATCAGGAACAAGACAGGGATGCCCACTCTCACTGCTGTTGTTTAACATAGTGTTGGAAGTTCTAGCACCAGCAATCAGACAACAAAAGGAAATCAAAGGCATCAAAATTGGCAAAGATGAAGTCAAGCTTTCACTTTTTGCAGATGACACGATACTCTACATGGAAAACCCGATAGACTCCACCAAAAGTCTGCTAGAACTAATACATGAATTCAGCAAAGTCACAGGATACAAAATTAATGTACAGAAATCAGTTGCATTTTATACACTAATAAGGAAGCAACAGAAAGAGAAATAAAGAAACTGATCCCATTCATAATTGCACCAAGAAGCATAAAATACCTAGGAATAAACCTAACCAAAGATGTAAAAGATCTGTATGCTGAAAACTATAGAAAGCTTATGAAGGAAATTGAAGAAGATACAAAGAAATGGAAAAACATTCCATGCTCATGGATGCTAGAAAGCTTATAAATAGGATGTATAGAAAGCTTATAAATATTGTTAAAAGCAATCTACACATTCAATGCAATCCCAATCAAAAGTGCACCAGCATTCTTCTCAAAGCTAGAACAAGCAATCCTAAAATTTGTATGGAATTTGTATGGAACCACAAAAGACCCCAAATAGCCAAAGTAATGTTGAAGAAGAAACAAAATCAAGAGGCATCACAATCCCAGGCTTGAGCCTCTACTACAAAGCTGTCATCATCAAGACAGCATGGTATTGGCAAAAAACAGACACATAGACCAATGGAATAGAATAGAGACTCCAGAATTGGACCCACAAATGTATGGCCAACTAATCTTTGACAAAGCAGGAAAGAATATTCAATGGAAAAAAGACAGTCTCTTTAAGAAATGGTGCTGGGAGAACTGGACAGCAACATGCAGAAGAATCAAACTAGACCACTTTCTCACACCATTCACAAAAATAAACTCAAAATGGATGAAGGACCTGAATGTGAGACAGGAAACCATCAAAACCCTAGAGGAGAAAGCAGGAAGAAAACCTCTCTGACCGCAGCCACAGCAATTTCTTACTTGACACATCTCCAAAGGCAAGGGAATTAAAAGCAAAAATGAACTATCTGGACCTCATGAAGATAAAAAGCTTCTGCACTGCAAAGGAAATAATCAACAAAACTAAAAGGCAACCAATGGAATGGGAAAAGATATTTGCAAATGGCATATCAGACAAAGGGCTTGTATCTAAAATCTATAAAGAACATACCAAACTCCACATCCAAAAAACAAATAATCCAGTGAAGAAATGGGCAGAAGTCATGAAAAGACACTTTTCTAAAGAAGACATCCAGACGGCCAACAGGCACATGAAAAGATGATCAAGGTCACTCCTCATCAGGGAAATACAAATCAAAACCACAATGAGATACCACCTCATGCCAGTCAGAATGGCCAAAATGAACAAATCAGGAGACTAGAGATGCTGGATAGGATGTGGAGAAACGGGAACCCTCTTGCACTCTTGGTGGGAATGGAAACTGGTGCTGCCTCTCTGAAAAACAGTGTGGAGGTTCCTCAAAAAATTAAAAATAGATCTACCCTATGACCCAGAAATAGCACTGCTAGAAATTTGTCCAAGGCATACAGGAGTGCTGATGCATAGGAGCACTTGTACCCCAATGTTTATAGCAGCACTCTCAACAATAGCCAAATTATGGAAAGAGCCTAAATGTCCATCAACTGATGAATGGATAAAGAAGTTGTGGCTTATACATACAATGGAATACTACTTGGCATTGAGAAAGAATGAAATATGGCCCTTTGTAGCAACGTGGATGGAACTGGAGAGTGTTATGCTGAGTGAAATAAGTCATACAGAGAAAGACAGATACCATATGTTTTCACTCTTATGTGGATCCTGAGAAACTTAACAGAAGACCATGGGGGGAGGGGAAGGGGAGGGAAAAAAAAGTTAGAGAGGAGGGAGCCACACCATAAGAGCTCTTAAAAACTCAGAAATTTGGGCTGCCGGGGTGGCTCAGTCGGTTGGGCATCCGACTTCAGCTCAGGTCATGATCTCAGAACTCGTGAGTTCCAGCCCTGCATCAAGCTCTGAGCTGTCAGTGCAGAGCCTGGACCCTGCTTTGAATTCTGCATCTCCCTCTCTCTCTCCCCTCCCCCACTTATGCTCTGCCTCTCTCTCTCTATCAAAAATAAATAAACATTAAAAAAATTTTTTTTTAAAACTGAGAATAAACTGAGGGTTGATGGCTGGTGGGAGGGAGGGGAGGGTGGGTGATGGGTATTGAGGAGGGCACCTATCGGGATGAGCACTGGATGTTGTATGGAAACCAATTTGACAATAATTTTCATATTAAAAAAAAGAGGTGTGGTATATTTATATTTATATTTACATTTATATTTATAATGGAATATCACTCAGCTATAAAAAGGAATGAAAACTTGCCATTTGCAACAACATGGATGGAGCTAGAGAGCATTATGCTATGAAAAATAAGTAACTCAGAGAAAGACAAATACCATATTATTTCACTCCTATGTGGAATTTAGAAACAAAACAAACAAGTAAAGGGAAAAAGAGAGAGAAGCAAAGCAAGAAACAGACTCTTAACTATAAAAAAAAACAAATTGATGGTTACTAGAATGGATGTGGGGGGATGGATTAAATAGGTGATGGGGATTAAGGAGGGCACTTGTGATAAGCACTAAGTGCTGTAAGGAAGTATTGAAGCACTCTATTGTACACCTGAAACTAATAATATACTGTACGTTAATTAACTGGAATTTAAATTAAAACTTAATAAATAAAATCTAAAAATACTATTTTCAACAACATCCAAAATACTAAACACTTAGGAATAAATTAAATAATAATTTGCAAGAGCTATATATAGCAAACTATAGAAAATGCTGCGAGTAATTAAATAAGATCCAAGTAAGTGGACATGCATACTACACTTGGGAATTTTAAGATTCATTTTAAGATTTAATTCTTTCCAGGGATGCCTGGGTGGCTCAGTTGGTTGAGCGTCCGACTTCAGCTCAGGTCATGATCTCACAGTTTGTAGATTCGAGCCCCATGTCAGGCTCTGTGCCGACAGCTCAGAGCCTGGAGCCTGCTTCAGACTCTGTGTCTCCCTCTGTCTCTGCCTCTCCCTAGCTCACACTCTCTCTCTCTGTGTCAAAAATAAATAAACTTAAAAAAAAAAAAGATTTAATTCTTTCCAAACTGGTCTACAGCCCAAATGCAATCTCAAGCAAAATCTCATTTTTTTTTTTTAAGAAATTGGCAAGCTGATTCTAAAATGTATATGGTGGGGCGCCTGGGTGGCTCAGTCAGTTAAGCGTCCAACTTCAGCTCAGGTCATGATCTCACAGTTCGTGGGTTCAAGCCCTGTGTCAGGCTCTGTGCCTACAGCTTGGAGCCTGGAGCTTGCTTCAGATTCTTTGTCTCCCTCTCTCTCTGCCCCGCCCATGCTCATGATCTCTCTCTCTCTCTCTCTCTCTCTCTCTCACTCGCTGTAATAAACATTAAAAAAAAAATTTTAATAAAATGTATATGGAAAGTCAAGGAAACAGAATAGTCAAAATAATTTCATAAAGGGAGAAAAAGCTGGAGTACTATACTTCCCAATGTAAGACAATATAAAGCTAAAGTAATCAACCTGATGTGGTACTGCTGTAAAGACAGACATAAAGCTCAATGGAATAGAAGAGGCAATCCAGCAAGAACCCATGCATACACAGTAAATTCATCTTTTGTGAATGTACTTGCCCTTGAAACTCCTGACTTCTAAATCTAGCAGAGTAGGCTGGATACCAGTTAAGATCTAGTGTTCTGCTGCTGCCTTCCTGTGGGCCTCCATTTCCAAATGCTACCTATTCCCTTCTAGATTTTGTATCGCTGTCTGTCAACCGTCAGGAGACTCCCCACTGGACTGTAACCCTTAGTATCTGTTTTACATTTATTGTCTGTTAACTTAAAATGCCATTTTCCACCCGCTATACTGAGCTACTTCCAAGAAACTGCAGCTGGCTCTATCCCCAAGAAGCTCAACTCCGTGAATGTATCAGATCCAAATTCCTGCTCCTCATGACCACTGCATCAAGCCATCTAAGTGAACCATGACTAGACATGCCCAAAGATATACTGGGACATATGTAATCTTCCAATCATGTTTTCTGAAATCGGATACACTACACTGGTAAAGTCCGTGAAACACATTTAAGTTGCTATCACTTAGAAAGTTCGGCCTTTAAAACAATTGGGCTAGTTATATTCTCCAATGACACAAGCCCTTTTGCATAATTCTCTTATATTAACACCTCTGACACCATTTAACCTGTCATATTTTGCATCAAACAAGAATAAAGAGGAGTTTCTCTTTGTAACCTCCTTGTTCTTGTACCAAGACAATCTAGGATGAGATAGAGGCAGGTTGTTTTCAATTTCTACTTCTACAGTGGTTCAAAATTCACTTTATCAGGTATCAGTGAAAAGGGTTAGTTTCTTTGTCAAGCTCTATAAAATATTTGTAATTCTGCTTTATTAACCTGGAAACAGCTTTTGTTTGTTTTGTAGTTTTTTGGTGCTGTGGTTCTCCATATCTATCTCTACTCTGGGTTTTGTGCACGGTCTCTAGTCAGCTGTAAGTATTTTCTTGACACCTGTGACAAAGTTGGGAGTTAATTTCACAACTTTAGGTGGCAAGAAAAAGTCTTAAATAGGTTCCAAATTGAATATAATTACCCCATTTGGCAGAAACAAGGATGTCACAAAAACCTCTACTTACATAACACTGTAAATCTGTTTCCTTGTTGCTTTAATTCTGGAATGCTGGCATCCAACAGTTTCACAGTTAATAATAGCTAACATGTATTGGTCATTTCTTTTGAGCCAAATACTGCTAAGCATGTAACACGCATTAATGCATTTGATATTCACAAAACCCCATGAGATAAATCTCATAATCACATTACTAACAAAGAAACTAAATCTCAGAAGAGTTGAACAATTTACTTAAAATCATACAACCAGTAAGTCAGATGGCAGACCAGACAATTGAATACATAGGATAATATTGCATCACTCTCTGCAGAAATACACCAACTTTTGATGGAAAATATTCCTGTTTTTTTTTTTTTTATGGAAAATAGTCCCAAACATTACATGGTGAAATAAATTTTCTTTTATAAGTTCCTCTAGTTAAAACAGAGATGAGAAATTGTTTTCTTTAAAAGACAAGATAGTAAATATTTTAGGTTTTGTAGGTATTTTCTGCTGTTTGTTTTTACAATCTTTCAAAAATGTAAAAACAGTCTTCATTTGCTGGTATAAAACCAGGCCACAGGCCAAATTGTATGGTTTACTAAACCCTACTCTAGTAGTAACCTGGTTACCATTTTCACTAAACCTAAATTATAATACACATTTCATTCTATAATTTTTATAGGCTCAATTAGACCTTTCCTTATTATTCATTGTCTTCATTTAGAGCACAAATTCCTTCCTAGGATATCTTAAGGTCCATATTCTTATGACCACAGGAAAACCTTCAAAACCATTGCAAATTTGCCTTTGCTAATATCTTTCTTTTTCTGTTTTGTTTGTGCTCAGCTAACCAGAAAAAACAATTTCAGAGCTCTTCTTCTACTTCCTTTCCTATAGTCAGCAAAAAATAAAAGAAAAATTATGGATTTCCACTATTTCCGTGCAACTTGCCCGTGGCTATTCTTTAATTAGATGTCTTCATTTTGTTTTGTTTTAATTAGAAAGCAGTTCTGAGTGTCTCTCCCTCATGTTTACCTAATCTGTCTTTTAGAACAGGGAGAATTTAAACACAATCTCTTTCTCAGCAATTGCTTAGATAAAGGATCAAGGTTGTTGTTTTTTTTAATAGTTTATTATATAGAAGTTGAAATTGCAAACAGCTTACTATACTTCATAACATTTCTTTTAATTTTTCTACCCCTTCTTGGAAAAAATAATTGAAGTTTAAAAACAAAAATAGTTTTCAATCAAGTTATTTAGAAGACTATACCACACTTTAAAAATCATCTTCATCACAGACATCAGTTGACCTTTCTCTTGTGCTCAGAGATTCTACCCTCTACAAAACTCAACAGGATTCAAAAATATGCCTGAAAGGTTATTTCCACCTCAACTACTGTTTTATTTATTACATATTCGCAGTAAAATGATAAGGTAATGGAGCACCTGGGTGGCTCAGTCGTTTAAGTATCCAACTTCAGCTCAGGTCATGATCTCGTGGTTCATGAGTTTGAGTCCCATGTCAGGTTGTGTGCTGACAGCTCAGAGCTTAAAGCCGCTTTGGATTCCATGTCTCCCTTTATCTCTGCCCCTCTGCTGCTCACACTCTGTCTCTCTCTCTCAAAAATAAACATTAAAAAAAATTTTTTAATAAAATGATAAGGTATGTAAATAAGGTAAATAAAATAAAATGAATACAATTGCTGTTAATCCACTTCACAACTCAACCTGAGAAATTCGTTTATGGGAAGCCCTGATCATGGACAGATGCCAAGAACCACCTTCTCCATTATTGCTGTAAAATGTCCACCGATCCTGCTCTCCACTACAGAATGATGTGTTTCCTTTCCTGCCCTTTAAGTCCAAGACCTTCTTATCCTGTGTCTCTATCTCCTGTTCCAGTACAAAATGCCATCTTTAAACTAGACATAAAACTTTAGAGGCAGGCATGGCAATCACAAAAATAATTGTAATTTCTCTCAATGAGGAGGAGTCTTACTCAATGGAATGATTTAGTTTAGGTTTTGCTGAACCCAAACAAGAAAGAAATAATGAAAATGAAATCTTGAAATCCAAAAAAAAAAGAATAAGAAAACATCTCCAGGGTTAGTTTTAGAAAATTGAATACAGAAGTACCTAGCTGATACATAAAGGATAGCCATGACAAAGAAAGAGTGACAAGCCAACTTAAGTTGGAGAAATGGAAAATACCAAATGAGATATTATACTGGAAAGTACAAACTATTTATTTAACCTTCCCATAATAGACATACTTAGAGAAAGCAATATCAAGAAGATATCAATGTCACAATTATCCATTGTTGGTCCACTGGTTTTGTTATGTTAAGCATAATGAATGCCCCACAGATTTACAGAATATTATGCTTGCTTCTAAAAAATTATTCTAGAACATTGATAGTTATGAAGTACATGGAATTACTTTGAAAACAAAAAGAAATTAGACACATTTAAGATATTAGGATTCATAATACAGATAAAACATCATACTAGGAAATCAAAAATTAAGCAAGATACAAATGAAGCTTTCTTTTCTTCTTGCATATACAGACATAGATTAAATAGTCCTTGCCAAGACTAGACAAAGCTGAGACACTGCTCTCTATCACTTTTCCAGGCCAATCTTCCACTGTGCATTGCCAAATTCATTTGCTTTTAATTTCAATTATTTCTGTAAACCTGGAAGTGGACTCTATAGTCTCTATCATCCTGCAAAGACCTCCTCAAAACTCTAAAAGGAATTCAACTCTCAACTTTAGTAAAAAGAGAAGATACATTTCAAACAATGAATGCAAGCTGGTGCAGCCACTCTGGAGAACAGTATGGACGCTCCTCAAAAAATTAAAAATAGAACTACCCTACAACCGAGCAACTGTACTACTAGGCATTTATCCAAGGGATACAGGTGTGCTGTTTTGAAGGGACACATTCACCCTCATGTTTATAGCAGCACTATCAACAATAGCCAAAGTATGGAAAGAGCCCAAATGTCCATCAATGGATGAATGGATAAAGAAGAGGTGGTATATATATATATACAATGGAGTATTACGTGGCAATCAAAAAGAATGAAATCTTGCCATTTGTAACTACATGGATGAAACTGGAGGATATTATGCTAAGTGAAATTAGTCAGAGAAAGACAAAAATCATATGACTTCACTCACATGAGGACTTTAAGATACAAGCAGATGAACATAAGGGAAGGGAAACAAAAATAATATAAAAACAGGGAGGGGGACAAAACAGAAGAGACTCATAAATATGGAGAACAAACTGAGGATTACTGGAGGGGTTGTGGGAGGGGGGATGGGCTAAATGGGTAAGGGGCACTAAGGAATCTATTCCTGAAATCATTGTTGTACTATATGCTAATTAATTTGGATATAAATTTTAAAAAATTAAAAATTAAATTAAAAAAAATCAAACAATGAAAACAATTCCCAAAAGAACATTGATATAGAAAAAGCTGTCTTAATCCACTGATTGAAATAATTGATGTTCTCCATATTCTAATTATTTTTACAAAGTATTAGAAAGCATAAAATATCTGAAAATCTATGGGATTGGTGTCAGGGTAGAAAAAACATTGGTAAAAGCCTTCTACTATGAATCATACTTTAATAGATTTTGCAACTAACCAACTGGTTAGTTGAATCCAATCTGATTGAATTAGGTGAGAATCTTTTTTTTCCAACTATGAACCATTTTGGTATGGAGGTGAAAGTGCAGTGAGGAGAAGAAGATCAGCTATAATTTTGTATTTCATAAGAGCATAATTCAATGGGCAGTATGTTGTGAGATCATCAGTTGTACCCCATGTCACAACACCCAGTGCTAATTTAATATATGGGATAATGCTAATTTATAGTCTAGATATTAATAATTTCCATACATTATTTCCCAAAATTGTATCATTGACATGTATAATTGCTACTGTATGATTATGAGTTCTGAAAATTCCAAGTGGCTCCCACAATGCAAAAACATTAAAATGTTTTTTTTAAGAAAAAAAGAATAAATGATACTATCACTTACTGAAAGACAAAAGCTAAGCAATACTGGCTTCTTATGCTTTTCCAATATTTAAAGAAAACTAAACCTTCAGGTATGAATCAAGACTGGATATAAACATTTCTGGGAATCCTATCAATTTTTCAGATCATTATAAATCGCTAAGCAAGTGAGTAAGAACTTAAAGTAGTTTGAGAATTGTTCTAATGAAGCCATGGACTCAAAAAAAAAATTATTTCATATCAGTAAAAATTCTATTCCACTGTCAATTTTGACCACAACAAGTACATTGCAAATGCATATGACTGGTTACTAGCAAAAAAGAGGAAAAGAAATTGGTATTATACTCTATATTCACTAACTCAATGCCACATCAAAAACTACTACTTCCCACTCATAGCAATTCAACAGTTGAAGGTTTACAATTTCAAAGCACCCTGTCACCATTTTCTTAAACCATACACAAAAATAAATTCAAAATAGATGAAAGAGCTAAATGTGAGAGGGAAACCATCAAAACCCTAGAGGAGAAAACAGGCAACAACCTCCTTGACCTGAGCCACAGCAACTTCTTATTCAGCACATCTCCAAAGGCAAGGGAAATAAAAGCAAAAATGAACCATTGGGACCTCATCAAGATAAAAAGCTTCTGCACTGCAAACAATCAACAAAACTAAAAGGCAACTGACGGAATGGGAAAAGATATTTGTAAATGACATATCGGACAAAGGGCTCGTATCCAAAATCTATAAAGAACTTACTAAATTCAACACTCCAAAAACAAATAATCCAGTGAAGAAATGGACAGAAGACATGAACAGACACTTTTTCAAAGAAGACATCCAGATGGCCAACTGACACATGAAAAGATGCTCAACATCACTCCTCATCAGGGAAATACAAATCAAAACCACAATGAGATATGACCTCACACCAGTCAGAGTAGCTAAAATTAACAACTCAGGAAACAACAGATGTTGGCATTGATGTGAAGGAACAGGAACCCTCTTGTACTGTTGGTGGGAATGCAAACTGGTGCAGCCACTCTGGAAACCAGTGTGGAGGTTCCTCAAAAAATGAAAAATAGAACTACCCTACGACCCAGCAACAGCACTACTAGGAATTTATCCAAAGGATACAAGAGTGCTGATTCAGAGGGGCGCATGTACCCCAATGTTTATAGCAGTGCTTTCAACAATAGCCAAATTATGGAAAGAGCCCAAATGTCCATCGACTGATGAATGGATAAAGAAGATGTGACTTATATATACAATGGAATACTACTTGGTAATGAGAAAGAATGAAATCTTGCCATTTACACCAATGTGGATGGAACTGGAGGGTATTATGCTAAGTAAAATAAGTCAGTCAGAGAAAGACAGATATCATATGTTTTCACTTATATGTGGTATTTGAAAAACTTAACAGAAGACCATTGGGGAAGGGAAGTGGAAAAAATATTTCAATCAGAGAGGGAGGCAAACCATAAGAGACTCTTAAATACAGAGAACAAACTGAGGGTTGATGTGGTGGCAGAAGAGAGGGGAAAATGGGTGATGGGCATTGAGGAGGGCACTTGTTGGGATGAGCACTGACTGGGTGTTGTATGTAAGCGATGAATCATAAGAATCTACTCCTGAAACCAAGAGCACACTGTATACACTGTAAGTTAGCTAACTTGACAATAAATTATATTTTAAATAAATAAATAAATAAATAAATAAATAAATAAAATAGAGCACCCTGTCAGACCCTTTAAATTATCTAATGTTATTCTCACAGAAATTTTGTACAATAATTACATCTTACAAATGGAGAATGCCACTCCCCTTTTGTAGATAGGAATATGAGGCTTAGATAAATTAGATAACTTGCCAAATATTACATTGCTACTAAGTGGAGAAGCAATGAATTAAACCCAAACAATTTTTACTTGTGAACCTGCCCTCATCCGGGATCATATGTGAAAAAGAACAAACTGACTGGGTAGAAGTGCAATCACAGCTTCAAAATTGTATTCCAGTTTGATGGTTTTATATAGTCAAAATATCTAATTTTGAAACCTTTATAAAAACAGTTCCTCGGGTCATCAGTTAAGCATCCAACTCTTGATTTCAGCTCAGGTCATGATCTCACAGTTCATGAGATCAAGCCCCTCATTGGGCTCTGTGCTGTCAGCTTGAGATTCTCTCTCTCTCTCTCTCTCTCTCTCTCTCTCTCTGCCCTTCCTCCATGTGCATGCATGCTCTCATGCACTCTCCCTCTCTCTCTCTCAAAATAAATAAATAAACATTTTTAAAAAATGGTTCATAGATATCTTGCTAAAAATAAGTACTTACAAGACAACTGGTCTAGTTATTTAAGAGATCAAATCATGGGAGAAAAGAGAGCAGAGTGTTTTAGAATAAAAAGAACTAGAGACGTAAGAAGTAAATGTAATGCATGGTCCTTATTTGAGTCCTGGTTAGAACAAACCTAAAACTACTTTTGGCAAAATTCAGGAAATTCGCATATGGACTGAATTTTAGGTTATATGTGTGTATTATTAATGTTAGATGCCACTGATACTGTGGTATAAAAGAAAGGTGTTTTTAACTATTGAAATATTTAGAGATTAGCTCTCATGATTTCTGTAATTTACCTGAAAATATTACAGCAAAACAATCAATTAATCATCTGTAGCAAAATGCAAACAACTGAGAAATCTAGGGAATGAGTGTATGGTTGTGCATTATACCACTGTCCTCACTTTTCCTGTGTAGTTGAAGTTTTGTCAAAGTAAAAAGTCAAAATTTCAAAAACTGCTCACATGAAAGAAGTCAATGTTTATCTTTCAGCTCTGAAACAATTGTCCTTTACCATTATTTAGCATCAGGTTCTTATTTTTAATACTCTGCCCTTAGCTAAGTTGTATTTCTTGACAGAGGAAAAATGGGATTGGGATTGATCTACCAGAGGGCAATTGACATCTCATTGAGCTGTCAGAGGACAATCCCTCTGCATACTTTGAGAAGCCAAGAGGAAAGCGTGGAAGATCTGTTCCTGCTGGGAAGACCTGGGCCATGGTTGTCCAAGTCTTCTTAAGTGTCATCACTCACTATCACACTTCTCATCAATCAAGTAAATTACTCACTGAGAAGCTCTTATTGTTACCATGTTCATCAGGAAGAAAGTCACACACAAAGGACTGCTGTCAACATCGGCAAATTACAACCTTTCTCTGTCTTTAAAATCAGATTCTTTGACAGGAGTGACCTTATCCTACATCCAATAAATTTCCTATTTCAAAAAAAACTGAACTGAAGAGCTATAAAACCTGAAAATTCTCCTGTGCTTTCTCCTCCTTTGCTTCTGGTTACCATCCTAAAAGGATCAGCGGAAGGCCATCAATTGGATCGAACATCCTAACAAGAAAGAATCATAGCAGGCCAGGTATATGGATATTTTGAATATATTGGGGACTATTATATCTAGTGTAAACTTTAAGCAGCTTTAAGTTATATACATATATTCAGTAATGGCAGTAGTTTTTATAATACAGTTATTCTTCTCTCTTCTTATGAACCACTGAACTACATGTTAACGGACTCAACTCATATATTATTAGAAGAAAATATAATCAGTGGGGAATATTTTTTTAATGTTTTATTTATTTTTGAGGGAGCACAGATGGGGGAGGGGCAGGGAGTGGGGACAGAAGATCTGAAACAGATTTTGCACTGACAGGCTGACAACAGAGAGCCAGATCACATGAGATCGCGACCTGAGCTGAAGTCAGTTGCTTAACCGACTAAGCCACCCAGGCACCCCAGTGGGGAATATTCTTTAATCTTGAAATTAAAGGGAACAAACTCTGACAAGATATTAGGGATCTGATAATATAGTAATAATTTCTTCTTCAACTGGGCCTGGTGGTTTTCTTCTTGGGATACTAGTACTATAATAATTACCACCATGAACCAGACATAGTGCTCAGTAAAATCTGTAATATAGATCATTCCAGTCAATCTTCAGGACAATCTTAGAATTCAGGTTGCAATTCACTTAAAGTCACACAGTAAATGACACAGCTGCAATTTAAAACTAGTATGATTGCCTCTAAAACCAGTGTCATAAACCAGAGGCCTATACTGTGAGATGTATCTGATCTGATAGCACACCAAAATGACGTGTGCACATGGATTTACTTGTCCTAACAGTACTCTGTCTACATAACAATTTAACCTTTGTTTTCCAAAATCAAGCTGAAATGTACTATGGCATGCATGACCAAAATAAGAAAAATAGAAGGCCATGTCTTTCCTTCTTACAAACTAAAGCCAAAAAGTACAATTACTTTTGGAAGTTTTTTTTTTTTTTAATTCAGTAAATCTGCACTCTGTACTGACCACAATCATAAAAAATGATTAAAACATAATTCCATCCTTCAGGGATTTTTTAAAAATCTACAAAATCTACAATAGAATGAAGTTTGGAAGAGTCCATTTGATATGGCACTTGGTCCTAAGTAACAGTCTAAGTAACACAGAGACCATGAGCACTTCCTTGCTTAAAAAGAACATGAAACATCTACAAAATCATGAACATTTACTGCTCAGTAAATACCAGATAATTTTTATGATGGTTCATCAAACAAGGAAATTTGTAGAATTAGAATAGAAATAAGAAGGAAATTATTTTGTTCTTATTGTTAAACTTTCATAGGATCCTGCCCTTCCTAGGCAATCTTTAGTATCCACGGAAAATGCCCACACTACAAACTGCTTATAACAATAGTACTTCTTGACTCTCCTCCAATGCTTTCTCTCTGAAAGAATGTGTTTTAGCTTGAAGTAATTTGGCCTCACCACTATGGAGTGAAAATACATACATAATTTTCAGAAACCATGGCCATCTGTCTTTTTTTTTTTTTTTAAGTTTTTTATTTTATTTTTGAGACAGAGAGAGACAGAGCATGAACAGGGGAGGGGCAGAGAGAGAGGGAGACACAGAATCTGAAACAGGCTCCAGGCTCTGGGCTGTCAGCACAGAGCCTGACGCGGGGCTGGAACTCACAGACCGTGAGATCATGACCTGAGCCGAAGTCGGACGCTTAACCGACCAAGCCACCCAGGCGCCCCATGGCCATCTTTCAAAATCTACTTTTGAAAAAAACTCAGTCATTTATCAAAACGCATCCCATCTTTCACAACATCCTAACAATGAGCAACTTTTCTGCTTTTCCCAAGAGCCAACAGAAAACGATGAAAACCCTGACACTGCTGGTGTGTGTCTGTGTACTGAGTGCTTGCTTCTCAGTAAGTATCCACCCAAGTAACTGCTCTTCTATGCCAGGAACATTTAGTGTATATACCCAATTGAGACTTGGAAATTACAACATGCAATTCCTATTTCCAAAAAGCTTAACATCTTTTGTCTTCTGTGAAACATAAAAAAAAACAGCTAATTAAAGCACAAGGAAATGATTCCCTTCACTCGTTTTAATTGATGTTTCCATAGCACTAACTTTATCACAGGTGTGATGAGATAAGATGGAGACAGAGAAAAGTCAATCATGTAGGGTCTCACTGCTGTAGAATATGGATTCCATTTTTAGTGTATCAGGAAGCCTTGGGATGCCTAGAGTATCCACAGGGGAAGGACACAACTCTGGGTCCTGGGGAGAAAACAGATTTCAGGAGACAAAAGCTGAAGCAGAGAAACCCATCAAGAAGCTATAGCAGTGGTCCTGATAAAAGATGGTGGTATCTCATGCTCGCTTGAGCAGCACATATACTAAAATTGGAAAGATGATGGCATCTTGCATGAAATGTCAGCAATTAAAACAAAACACGAAGATGGATTTAAAATATATTTTGGTGTCTAAGTCTACCATAACTTATGCTGTGTTAGATGTGTAGCGAAAGAAAGAAATGAACATAAGAGTTCTGTTTTAGCTATGTTAAATTTGAAATGGCTATTAGACTTCTCCAAGGAGATGTTAAGAGGCAGTTGGATATACATTGTTTGGAGTTCAAAAAGAAGTTTAGGAATGAAGTTTATATTTATTTTTTATGTATTATTATTTATTTTGAGTGAGACAGAGATAGTGTGAGCAGGGTAAGGGCAGAGAGAGAGGGAAACAGAGAATCCCGAGCAGGCTCCACACTGGCAATGCAGAGCCCGACATGGGGCTCAAATTCATGAAACTGTGAGAGCATGACCTGAGCCAAAACGAAGACTCAGATGCTTAACCAACTGAGCTACCCAGGTGCCCCTTGTGAAGTTTATGTTTAACAAGTATTTGAAGTCATGGGACCTTACAAGATCACCTAGAGAAAACATGTAGGAAGTTTGGATATGGATAGGTAAAATGAAGGAAGCACAAAAGAGGAGAGGAAAGTACAGGTTCCAAAACCAAGAGATTACAAAGTGGACCCCACCTTTAAGATATTTAGGGTCTACTGGAAAAGGTAGATTAAAATCAATAGTGATTCAAGGAGTTGCATTATGTATAACCATATTTATCTCCAGGGCTATATACCTATATGTATTTGTTCACTTTTATTTTGAGAAATGTAAAGAATCAATAAGTGAAATGTAGATTTACTAAATGAAACTGAATAGCCTCAGAATACTATAACTATAAAGAGTAAATAGAGAGGGCAGAAGAACTGCTAAGGTAGACAGAATTACTCTTGGGTACTCTACTATTCCCCACTTAGCACATAATATCTCCCCCCGCCCCCCACAAAAAAAAATATCTTGGGCTTTTCCCTGGACCCTAGTGCTGATTTCCACGATTATAGCAACAAAACACACTCAAATTTGGTTCAGAAGATGTGGGTTTATGCTCATCATCTGAACATCAGATGAATCTTGAGCTATAATATAGGGCCCCAATTTCCCTATGTGGAAATAATAATAACAGAAATAATAATAATAATAATCACAAAGCTGCTGAAGAATAAGTAAGAACCCATGTATTTACAAACTGTAAAGCAGAATATAGGTGTAAAAATTATGACTGTAAGATTGCTATACTCTCTATTTACAAATGTAGACATATTCTCCTAAAATTTACCTAATCTCTTTGGGATTCAGTTTTTTCATCTGTATGATGAGGATAATAATAGTACCTACCTTATGGTATTGCTAAGGAATTAACATTTATATTTGTAAACCATTTAAAATAGGGCCTGACACAAAGTGCACAAATAATATAAGGACTCTTTTACAAAAACAAATGACAGGTGTGAACAGGCAAAAAGAGCTTTAAATATTCTCTTCTATTTACTATAAGTACTTCCATGCTTCAATCTAATCTCAAACCCTTAGAGGCATTTTCAACTCCTCCCAACTTCCCTAACCTTAAATCGAATCAAAAAGTTCTGTCAGAGCCATCCATAACTGCCAATCATAATGATAATTAGTATTTATTTTAAGTAAACTAGTCAAATCGGTCACTTGATGCGAGTTCTATGCTAAGCTAACATTAAAATTAATAGGATTTTAATTAGTCTGTCATATCAAAATATCAGATATTATTTTGGTCATCTACATCAAAATAGCTGAAACTTTCTCACATTCTAATAAACACTTATAAATGTTAAGATTTTATTTGATGAGAAACTTGTTTTTTAATTATCAATTCCATGCATTTGTTCATTCAGTAAATGTCTAGTGGGTGCCGGTTACACACCCAGCATAGTTCTAGGTGTTGGGCATACAGAGATTAACAAAACAAACTCCTTGCTCTCATGAAGCTACTCATCTACTTAAGGGAATGAACAGCAAAACTATTTCAAAGCATAAAAGTCATATAATTAGGCTTTGGATCTGTAATTTAATTTTATTTAAATCATTTCGTAAATGAGTACACTGATATCCACTGAAATTAAGTGAGTTGCCCAAAGTCATTCAGTTATTTGATGGCAAATGCAAGGCAGACCCAAACCTCTCCTGATGGTCTGCTGCAGTGTGTTTCAAACACGCTCCTCTAAGATCTCAGAGTTCTTCACAGCATCCTCAGACACCATACAGAAAAGTGGATCCACTGAACTGGTGGAATTCGAGGCCCCCATCCTTCTTCAATCAAAGCAATTTCTGGATTATCTGGATGACGTATTGAATCTTAAGGAAAAACTTGCTTGGACAATGTGACCTGCTTATTTTATATTAGAAAACTCCTGCTCTATAATGGAGAACATCTCCTGAGAGTTTCCATGATCAGAGAAGCGTTCTGGGTTCAGTGTGGCAGATTTTGGAATGCTATGCCCGTTTAAGAGAGATCTATGCAGAAATATCAAAGTTATGAGGATCATAAGCCAATATTTTAATTTATGAACATTCTCAGTTAAAAACTTAAGTGTCCTGAGTAATTTAATTTTTTAAACAGTTAATGCTTTTCAGAGTTATTTTTAAGGCTGCAGATGTTAGTATCTTAGCTGAACAACTCTGCTAGTCTCTCAAAAGTTGTCACCTTTGCCCTATGCTAAAGCATCTCTAAAGATACATTTATAATAATGTGGGACTTAAATGATTTATCTATTAGGTGGTCTAAAAAAAAGTTGATGTGGAAATTATCAGGAGGAAAAAAGTAACCTATCTTTGCTTGGAACTTTGGGGTGTACCCCCTTATTCTTATGTTAATATTTCTTTTTTCCAATTTAAATTAATATAGGTGAGAATTTAAATTTTTAGTATGAGATACAATATAGAAATAAAGAATATAGACAAATTACACTTTGTTTAGGGATAAGAGACTGAAACGGTGATGGTACTCTAACTCAAATAATATGAGCAATGGCTAAAGGAACTATGTAGGACTTACATCTCTGCAGAATGTAAGACTCACTTGGCATGGTAAATATTTTCAAAATCTCTGTTCTGTTAAGAATGAAAATACCCCCACCCCACCCCTAAAAAATATCCATTCAGTATCAAGAACTCTCTACCAGGCAACCTGGTGAGACATGATAGTGAGTTCCCAATCAGAAAAAGTTGCCAAGCATAGGCTGGAAACCATTCAGGTATACTGGAAAAAATTAAGTATTGGGTATGGAGTTGGACTAAATCAGTGTTCTTCTTAGATATGTTCACCCTTGAGAAATGATGAAAGCTGTAGGTCTTCTATTCAGACAAAATGCATCAATATGCTAAATTTTCCTACAATATCATAGGACCCACTGACCTCTGAGTTTCCATAATTATAATTTTTATAATGATAAAATGAAAAGGTAATGGCCAAAGTTCTTTTTCCAATTTAAAAAGCTAAAAACTAAGCTTCTTTCAACATAGAGGATATAGAGCTGAAGCAGGATATTTGTTAAGTTGGTTGTATGGGATTTTGTTGTTTTGGTTTTTGATGACAGCATATATGAAAGGTGTGATTCAGAAAAGATTCCTGGATCTTAACTGAATGTCCTTGACTGAGTTCCATCAACAGAGTGCAGCAAATAGGATACCCTTTTGTCCAGTCTTCAGGCAGTAACCTGACAATTTTCTACTAGAGGAAGAATAGAGAAACTATGAGCACAAAGGGAAGATCTAGCTAATCCTTCAGGCGTGAACACACAGGAATAGATCCATTGTAGCTAGCTGGGAAATACATGCTTAACAAAGTGAAACTTTCTAATAACAAGCTGTATTAGAGATTTGGTAAAATTGGAAGAATAATGACTCAACCCCCCGCAATCTGGTTTCCATTCTCAAAACTCCATAAATACTGTTCACCAGACATTCAGCAATAATCACCTAGTTGATAAATCAATGGAAGTTTTCAGTTCTTGCATTTTCTTTCTTTATACAGGTCAGTGAAGGTCAAAAAAAGCCATGGAAAATACATCACAAAAGGAGTAGTGTCCAACGATATACATTACACCACCGATTACCATTTCATCTCAAACGTCAACCTAACCAGATCACATTAATTCAAAAGCATTTATTATTTGGTCCATACAGATACCAAAAGCTTTCACGCCCAATCAGGAGAGAGCCAATGCCAAAATATCTCTGGCCGCATAAGTGTCCAGTTACAAGTAGCACCGTGGTCAACAGTAAAACCTCAGAGGCTACCACTCAAATCCCATCTTTGGGTCCCACATCTACTTCCAACAAAATTACTGAATCTCCAGGTGTGACTTCTTTTATTCCGAATACTACCACCATATCTGAAAACATCAACACAGGCTCTTCTGCAGGTACCCCATCACCACAACCTTCCCCAGCTCTGCCAGAGACCACAACTGCCCCACCTACATCATCCCAAGGTCTGCCAGAGACCACAGCCACCCCACCTACATCTTCCCCAACTCTGCCAGAGACCACAGCCACCCCACCTACATCTTCCCCAACTCTGCCAGAGACCACAGCCACCCCACCTACATCTTCCCCAACTCTGCCAGAGACTACAGCCACCCCACCTACATCTTCTCTAACTACACCAGCACCACAACCTTCTTCAACTCCACTGGAGTCCACAGCTCCCCCAAGTACCACACCTAATCCATTCCCAACCACTCTTGCACCTGAAACTTCCAAAACTACAGTTGCACCCACAACCCAAACTACTACTCCAGCCAGTGCTCAAACTACTACCGTTGGACAAACAACTTCATCTTTCAGGCCAAGTGAAAATTATCCATTCTTGCAATATATTTATGACATATTGAAGTACATTTTTGGTAATATATCAAAGAAATAGTACATCATACGTTATGAAGTATTCTGTCATCGGATATGATTTATGAGTGCAGAACTACCACCTCTACTTTTAACACTAATCTGAAAGTGAAATTAGAATAGTCCTCAAATTTAAAGTGCTATCAATAATTTTTCAATCTATTTACCTCACATGATCTATTGACAAGAAAAACCACCTCTATCCCACAAAACAGGTGCATGACCATAATTTAATAACACTTTGTGGAACCTATAGAGATAGCCCACAGAAGGGAGAAAGACATTAGCTAAAGAGAGAAAATTATATGGATCAGCAGCCATTTACTTTTCCCTAAATGCTAGAAACCATAAAGTTACTACTCTGTACCCCGAATCAAGAACCCACCTGAATTATCTAATCCCACAAATATAAAGGGATAAAATTAGGTCTCTCGAAACAAACAAAAACATGTAAATGTAGATAGACCTATCACTGTTTTACTGATTAGGGACAAAAAACTCTTTAAACAATCATCTTAAATCTTGAAATCAAATTCCATTCCCCAAAATGTGAACCAAGGAAGAGGAGTTTATTTGAAGTGAAGATTTGAAGTCAGTGAACATGAAATCTGGCAGCCAAGTACAAATCATATCTCTGGCACTACATATTTGTTTAGGCTTTATGGTTGATATTTATTGTATTATATCTAAGCTAATTTGTATCCAATGTACTTGATTCTAACCTTTGTGAAGCACAAGAAGACTTTTTTTGTATGTTCACATGGTGGTCATAATATTTTTCTATGAATTCAATTAACTTCATTTTAGTAATTCAATTAATTTACATTAATTCAATGTGAAATGTATTCAGCAGAATATTTTCTAAAACTTTCAGCCATATATTTAAATGTGTTTTAAAGCAAACCATACCAAACTACTCCCCTGATGTCATTGCAAAATTGTCTCTGAAAATAAACCCTGATTCCATCCTGTAAGAAATATAAACTACCTATCTAGTATGTAGAGATAATGTTAATAGGGGATGTGGAGGTATTTTTGTCATAACTACTGAGAACTCTGATGATTTTATTTAGATTTTCTGTCAACTAATAAAAACTTTAAATGGCAATCAATTTTCATTGTGTGTATTTGGAAGTCCCTTATATCTTAGATTGTGAGACGGGTGAAAATGAAGGTTTGCCTTCTCGTCAACCCTACCAACAATTAGCCAATGACGTGAGTAGGGCACTCAAGATCTCTGATCATGGGGGAGTGAGGTGGGGAGGGGTTAATCCTGTAAACAAAGTGGTTAATTTACTTATATTAACTTAATCTTTACTTAGTCTTACTTATTAATATGTTTCCAACCCAAATTCTGTGTTTGCCCTATGTTTCCCAGACTGACAATAAAAGACCCCCATTCCTCTCACTTAATTCTGTTCCTTCCAGTCTCATCTTAGACTAGCTCAAAAATAACTATCAGAAATAGAAATTAAGAAGACAATTCAATATTAAAGTACCTAGGAATAAATTTAACAAGGAGATGAAAGAACTGCACACTGAAAACTGTAAGACATTGATGAAAGAAATTGAAGAAGACACAAATGAGAACATATGCCCTGTTCATGGATTGGGAGAATTAATATTATTAAAATGTCCATCCTACCCTAAGAAATCTGCAGACTCAATGCAATCCCTGTCAAAATTCCAGTAGCATTTTTCACGGAAATAGAAAAAAAAAAATCCTAAAATTTGTATGGAACCAGTAAAGACCCTGAATAGCCCAGATATCTTGGGGGGGAGGGGGGGTGGTAAGCAAAGCTAGAGGCATCACACTTTCTAATTTCAAACCATATTACAAAGTTGTAGTAATCAACACAGAATAATAATGGCATAAAAGCAGTCACATAGATCAATGGAACAAAATAGAGAAGCCAGAAATAAACATACACATATATGGTCAATTAACTTAGGACAAAGACATCAAGATATAAAATGGGGAAAAGATAGTCCTTTCATCAAATGGTGTTGGAAGAGCTGGACATCCATATGCAAAAGAATGAAACTAGAGCACTTTTAACACCATACACAAAAGTCAATTCAAAACTGATTGAAGACTTGAATATAGGACCAGAAACCATAAAACTCCTAGAAGAAAATGTAGGGTGTAAGCTCTTTGACATTTGTCTTGGTGATGATTTTTTGGATTTGACAACAAAAGCAAAAAAAGCAAAAATTAACAATAGGACTAGATCAAACTAAAAACGTTATGCTCAGCAAGGAAACTATAAATGTAAAGAAAAGCAAACCTACAAAATGGACTAAAATATTTGCAAACCACATAGCTGATAAAAGGTTAATATCCAAAATATAGATGGAATTCATACAACTGAATATATAAAACAATTATTTTCAGGCATAAGAGCTGAATAGACATTTTGCAGAAGATATACAAGTGGCCAACAGGTACATGGAAAGGTGTTCAATGTCACTAAGCATCAGGAAAATGCAAATCAAAATCACAATGAGCTACTACTTCACCCTAGTTAGGATGGATGCTATCGAAAACAAAAAGACAAGTGCTGAGGCACCTGGGTGGCTCAGTTGGTTAAGCATCTGACTTTTGATTTCGGCTCAGGTCATGATCTCATGGTTTGTGGGTTCAAGCCCCACATTGGGCTCTGTGCTGACAGCTTGGAGCCTGCTTGGGATTGTCTCTCCATCTCTCTCTCTCCCTTTCTCTCTCTCTCTCTCTCTCTCTCTCTCTGCCTCTCACTGTCTCAAAATAAATAAATAAACTTAAGAAAAAATTCTTTAAAAAGACAAGTGATACCAAATGTTGGTGAGGATGGGAGAAAAGAGAACATTGATGATGTAAACATTAATGGGACTGTAACTTGGTGCAGCCACTACAGAAAACAGTATGGAAGTTCCTCAAAAAATTAAAAATAGAGCAACCATATGATCCAGCAATCCCACTTCTGGGTAAATATCCAAAAGACATGAAACCATTATAGTGAGGAGATACCTATATTCCCATGTTTACTGCAGCATTATTCACAACAAACAAGTGCCAGTTCACAACTCTCAGGAGCTCCCCTGGTATAATCTAAAACTGGCCCCCATCAGGGAAGGTGGAGAGAGACCAAAGAAAGAAGCCAGTCATTCCAGATCAGTAGACAGAAGTTTTAATAAGCAAATGGAGCTTACATACTAGGTTTGTCTTGGGTGGCAGCAAGACAAATGGATCCCTGCACCCACACACCAAATATTAAATAAAAAGGACTTAACTGGGTTCAGTCATGTATACCATGCAGGCATTCTCAACATCACATAACTATTTCAAGGCTATGTCCTTGGAGAGGCCTCTGGGAGTAGAAAAGGGAAGGGGAACTCACATTCCAAGGACAGGGGAGGGGGTGAGGAGCCTCCATTTGCCCAGGTCAAGCTCAAGGGTCAATACATAATCACATCTTTATGATCACGTTTCTCAACACCAAGGTATGGATACAACCTGAGTATCAGTCAGTGCATGAGTAAATCAAGAAAATATAAGATATATAGATATACACATACACACACATATACATATAATATACATTTTATATATATGCAATGGGACATTAGCCTTTAATGAGAAGAAGATCCTGTCATGTAAGATAACATGGATGAACCTAGAGGGCATTATGCTAAGTGTAGTAAGTCAGACAGAGAAAAACAACTACTGCATGGTATCACTTACATGTGGAATCTTAACCAAAATAATAGTCAAACTCATAGAAACAGAATATAAAAGTGGTTACCAGTGATGAGGGAGTGGCAGAAAATAGGGATATATTAGTATAAGTGTACAAACTTTCAGTTATAAGAGTAAGTTCTAAAGATCTAATATAACATGGTGACTACAGATGTGACCCTGGATTATATCACTGAAATCTACTAAGAAAGAACTAATGTTCTCACACACAAAAAAGGCAAATATATGACATGATGTTTGTGTTAATTAATTTGATGAGGGGAATCCTTTCACAATGTACTTGCATACCAAATCATCAAATGGGATACCTTAAATATCTTACAATTTTATTTGTTACTTATTTTATTTGTCAAGCTGAAAAAATGAATAAGGAAATCTAAATCTTGTATGTTTGACATGGAGAAATTCAAGACACATGATTAAGTGAAAAAAAAAAACAAGCTGCAGAATAATATATATAGTACAGTATATTTTCTGTAAGAGAGAAGAAAAAATATATATGTATGTATATACATACATGCATACATACATGTATTTGCTTATACTTTTCAAAAACACTACATAAATAAACAAATGTTTAATAAAATTTCTTACATAAAACAGGGATGGGACAGGCAAGACTAGTAGGAGGGAGTATCATGGAAACTAGACTTCTGGCTTTATACCGTTGTGAACAGTATTGTATTTTAAAGTATGAAAATATATTACCTACTAAAAATTAAACTTTAGGGCACCTGGGTGGCTCAGTGGTTAGGCTGACTCTTGATTCCAGCTCGTGTTATGATCTCCCCATCATGAGACTGAGCCCCATGTTGGGCTCCACACTGAGCATGGAGCTTACTTGGGATTCTCTCTCCCTCTCTTTCTGTCCCTACCCCACTCATGTGTGTGCATGTTCATGCTCTCTCTTTCTCTCTCTCTCAAAATAAAAAAATAAAAACTTTTTAAAAAAAAGAGTATTAAAAATTAAATGTTAATTGAAAAGCTGACAAGAAACAAAATAAACATACAAACTATAAAACAAGTTATATACTATAATAGTTTTCTACTTCTGCTATAGCAAATTACCAGCAACTTAGTGGCTAAAACACCACAAATTTATTCTTTTACAGCTTTATAGGTTAGAATTCAGACACAGAGCTCACTGGGCTAAAAATCAAGGTGTTGGCAGGGCTGAGGTCCTTTCTGGAGGCTCTAAGGAATCTTTTCCTTGCCTTTTCTAACTTCTTAGAGGTCCCTTTCCTCCATCTTCAAAGTCAAGTATCTTTTTTTTAATGTTTATTTATTTTTGGGAGAGATAGAGAGACAGAGTGTGAGCAGGGGAGAGGCAGAAAGAGGGGAGACACAGAAACCAAAGCAGCCTCCAGGCTCTAAGTTGTCAGCACAGAGCTCCATGCAGAGCTCGAACTCACAAACTGAGAGATCATGACCTGACCTGCCTGACATCGGACGTTTAACCAACTGAGCTTACCCAGGCGTCCCAAAGCAGGTCTTCTTTCTATGCCTTTTTCCACAGTCATATTTCCCTCTGACTCTCTTCTCTCCCTCTTCCACTTTTTTTTTTTTACATTTTATTCCAATTTTAGAAACTTTTGAGATTACATTGGAGATATCCAGGTAATCCAGGATAATATCCCTATTTTAAAGTTGGATAATTAGTAAACTTAACTGCATCTGCAACCTGAATTCCCTTTCTGTCGTGTAATCTAACAGGCTTATGGGTTCTAGAGATTAGGATACGGACATCTTTAAAGGCCATTATTCTGCCTTCCATGTATGTCAAAGAGACCAACTATATGCAAGAAAGGACAAGGAGAACAGAGGAAATGCTAAAGAGAACACGTTGTAATTTTAAGTAGAGTGTGAAGATAAGCCTCGCTGAGAAAAATGACATTTGAGCAGATAGGAAGGAAAAATCCACCTCTGCCATACTGATCTCTTTGTTGTTTTTCTAAGCAGGCACTCTCTGACCCAGGGTCTACACACAATTATTCTCTTTGCCTGAAACTCCCTTCAACCAAATATTTGCATAGTTTACCCTTTCCTTTCCCTTATATTTTGTTTAAAGACAGTGAAAGACAAACCAGGATATACTTTAGTGGCCAATCATAGAAGTGACATACATTTCTTCTATTTGTGTTCCATTGAGCAGAACTACACACAAGGCCCCCAGATACAAGTATGGTAGGAAATTCAGTTGTCTATGTTTCCAATAACTAAAAACGGGTCTTCCATGCCCATTCTATACAATAGGACAGAACATGGAACTATTCTGTGTGCTTTCTAAAGATTTAATAAATATTTGCCAGAATCCCTGGCTATCTGAAAGGTAAGCTAAATCTTATGGGTACACAGCTACCATCAACAATTAAGCATCTAGTTAGTAATAACAGTGGGAATCCAATGACCCAAAGAATTTACATAGCTTAATCCCAAGACATAAAATTCACTGAAAGAACATGACTCAAAGGATCACAGTGTTCTCGTAATTAATAGATATGAAGAGATCTGCTGCCAAACATCGAAATACCATTTCTCTGTGTGGATAAAGATTATCAATCAAGAAGTGACTTCCCCTTATAATAAAACTCTCTCCTATCTCCTATAAACAGTGGAGGCCATAAAAGGCAGTATGTCCCTTAAAAAGCTCACACATTTGATTCACCTGCTATCCTGAGACATAAGACAGCAACAGGCCACCATCAAATTTCACTCACATTTTGACCTATCCATGAGGAGAAGCATCCCTCCCATTAAGGTAGGTACTGAAAACTCTGAATTTGAGTCTTCTGAATTCTACTTTTTACTCAGATCCTTTTGCATACAAACCTTGTAGCATTATATTATTTTTTCACTTTTTTTATTTTGAAATATGGAAGTTTTATTCCGAAGAAAAAGATTTGAAACAGAAACTCAGTTTTCAATTTGTGTAAGAGAAGCTGAGGTAAAATGTGTGTTTTCTTTGTAGGGATATAAAGAATTCCTAGAAGGAGAACTATAAGCTCATCACTTAGCAGGGTTAGATGAAGGGGAAAGCCCCAACAAACAGAACACATCTGGAAAGCCCCAGCAGACAGAAAGCTGCCCTGAATCAAGATAGTGATAAACAAACCTGTTAGACCACTATGATAATCTTGTTTCCTTTTAATTTTGTTATAGATAATCTTACGCGTGACTCCTATTTTAGACATTGAGCTTCTTACCACAGGAAACTTGCTTTCAATTATTTCAGTATCCCCTACTGTCCATGTAGAGAGTGGCATAGAAAATTCATGCAACAAATGTCTCTTAAATAATCTAAGAAGCTGGGGATTTGGGAATTGAGGTATTATATAAAGGCTACACACCTGGAAATTGCTCTATACCTTTCAAAGTGCTTTCACATTATTAGGTCATTCTTAATGATGAGTCCATGAGAAAGATGTCATTTTTGCCTTTACAAATACAGGAAACATTTTTAGTCCTCATCTGGCCTCCACACTGGGAGTGGAGTATGGGATATTTTTTCTAGTGCTGCCATGCAAATCTATGTTCTACCAACTCAAGTACCACATCTTCTAAGAATGTCCCCTCCAGGTTCAGGACATAACTTCCTGCTCTGCAACTCTACATAGGGAACCAAGGATTATCCATTTCCTGTTACTTTTTTTATGAGGACATACTTTCTCTTGCTCATACTGTATAAACATAGTTATCTGTGGACATACTTTAGACCATATCTGTTGAAAATCACAATTCAAATATTAAGATTAATGAGCTATGTCCTTCTCATCTTCTGGCTTTCCTTACATCAGCTTTAAAAGGACATCTATCTATTTAACAGAAAACATCCAGAACCAATGAAAGAAATAGATTGGTGTGTGACTTTAGTCCAATGCACAGACAAGAGACTATCTTGGGTTATTCTTGGTTATGGGAGGTATGGAGAATATGAAAATGGTTTAACACAGATGTGAATTTTTTTAATTCTTAATTAGTAAGACTGTTGTGGAATAAGAAAAGTTTTTTCAAGAAAGACTAAACAATTTTTAGAAAAAGTTCTTACGTCCCCTAAAAATAGTGCCATGACTTTCTCTTATTCATGCGTAAGTTCCTCGGAAGACCCATGATCTAAGTGTATGATGTAGAAAAATAAAAAATTTCCTAACCATAACCATAACCAAAATCCCTGTTATAATTTTTAAAAGAAGCAATAGCAGTATATATATATAGAGAGAGAGTGGCTTTATTCCTTTTTAAAATGGTCCATTTCTTTATGTAAAATTCCTGAACACTTTTTCATCATCATCCAGAAGGCCATGTCTTTGAAGATTATATATAAAAATTAAGAGTGCATTTTTTCAATTAAACAACCTGATACTAACCAGTATATATATCCGTGTGTGTGTGTGTGTGTGTGTGTGTGTGTGTGTATGCACATGTGCATGCATGTATATATATAGAGAGAGAGATGTTGGTACATGGCTATACCATGGTATGTTGGTACAATGTGGCTAAGAAAGATAACCATCTGACCATTTTCAGGGCATAACAGGAAAAGATGAAAACACTATCCCTGATTCTTGGACTCTGGGTTCTGACTGCTGGTTTTTTGGTAAGTCCTATCAATTGCAATCCTTCGTCCTCCTTATTTTATTCACACCATCTTTTCAAATCCATAGGGATAATTCTCAGCCTTGTTCATGTCCTCTGAATTTTCTAAATGCTAGAATTTTTCGAAGCACACTGAAAAAGATTGAATTGTATGCATATATTGAGCTATTAACTTCTTATTCTTCACTCAGTGTTTATGTTTGAGGAAAAGTTTTATACCCTTACCCATGTTCTGTCCTCAAGAATCAAGGGTATTAGTGTTGGGGGAGGGAGGGGGTGGAATTCATCTTCTTTTGGTGCCAACTTGACACCATGCTATGCTCCTTCTCTTACTAAAATCAAATACCACCCAGTTGTACATCATATTGTATAACAAAAATGTCACAGTGTTCAGAGATGATCAGAGTATCCACAGTACCCACAAGGGTTCATATTATGTGAACGTGCCACCAGTAAGGAACACCTAACCAACAGTGATTCTTCTCTGAAATTAAATAGTTTGGTTACAATTTGCATTTTCACTACCCTTCTTTATGTACATATTTGGGTCTTAATAATCCAGACATAAGCTTTCCCTTTGATTTTCAAGTTGGAATAGACCTTTTCTGTAAAGCTTCATGAATAATTTGTGCTGATTTATACTGAATCAGAAAAAGGTTTCCACAATTTATAATGTTAACTAGGTTAGTAACTTCATGTCATTTGTACTGCAATCTTAACATCTAGTTCTTCTGGAAGTGTGTTCTCACTGTTGACATAAGCTTGTCAAGCTATTTTGTATCATTTAAGCATTTGACTTTGAAAAGTCTTCTTTTTTCACCAACCACATAAGTCATCTTCCCATATCTACAAGGAGCTAATGTTTTTATCAAGCTGTCACTTGTATTAATATACACAAATATACTAATAAATGAGATCTAGTTCCATAAAAAATAACGTTTAAAAAATAATATTTCTATAATTAAGAGAGGCAACTGAAACAAAATAAGTGGCCTCTTCACCCTAACAATACAAAAAGTCCCCCAATTTGCTAATATGGCCAAGGGGATCAGGAAAAAACCTAACTATATGGAATAATTCAGCCTCTATAAATTCTGTAAATTAACTAAAGCTCCCTTTAGGGAAAAAAAAAAAAGAACCCCTATGCTGAAGAGAAATTGTTAAGAGTAGTGTCTAAATTGAGCAGGAAAGGGACTTGTTGAGACAAAGAAAAGAGAATGTGCTGATGAAGTGAGGGAAGGGGAACAGAGCAGGTAGAGCTCAAAAATTTTAAGGCCATAATTTGTTAACATTTCATGATACCAACAGAAGAGAAAATCCTAAAGTCAAGAAACTAGGAAATCCATGATGTTTTATATTCTCCTTCATAGGACAAGAGAGTGTATCCCACTTAAAAATTATACCAGATTGTGTATCCCACTGAAAAATTGTAGCCACAAAACATTATACCAGAACCCACTGAAAAATTTTTTAAGAAAAACCAAAGGAGAATGGTCAGAATAATGATCCAACTGGTAATGAAATCATGCCAGAAACACATGCCCTAAAACAAGTGAAAATTTTGGCCCTATATATCAAAACAAGTTAAAAATTTGGAGGAAAAAAATAAAAGCTATGAAAAAAACCTCATAAATAAGAAATAGAAAAAGATGACTGTACAAAATCAAAGTTTGAAAAGAGAGCTTACAGAACTCAGAAAAGAATTAGAAATAAAAGAAAAAGATCAAATATATTTATCACATGAGCAAATAAATACATAAGAGAAATAGAAATGAGCAGGAACAAAATATGTTTAAATAAAAAAAAAGAAACTTTGAAGGAGATTAAAAGACTTAACAGAGGGGAGCCTGGGTGGCTCAGTCGGTTGAGCGTCCGACTTCGGCTCAGGTCATGATCTCACAGTCCCTGAGTTCGAGCCCCTTGTCGGGCTCTGTGCTGACAGCTCAGAGCCTGGAGCCTGTTTCAGATTCTATGTCTCCCTCTCTCTGACCCTCCCCCGTTCATGCTCTGTCTCTCTCTGTCTCAAAAATAAATAAACATTAAAAAAAAATGACCATAGCAATTCTTATAAAAAAAAAAAAGACTTAACAGAAAGTAACAGAAACAAAAAAAAACAGGAAGTAGGAGGAAAGATCATATATATATATATATCTGATATATACACATATATGATCTGTATTTTATGTCTATTACTTTCTGGTGTGTATGTAGATACACGCATACACACACACACACACACACACACACACACCTATACATACATATATACTTACCTAGATAGATGATAGATAGATAGATAGATAGATAGATAGATAGATAGATAGATTACAGGTGTCTTGAAGAAGAAAATCAATGCAATGGATCAGAACAAATACTTAAAGTTGTATAATTCAGGAAACATTTCCTAAAAACTATTGATGTACCTGGAAAAACCAACCAGAGCAGTCAACACTAATATATACTCTGGTAAAACTACTGACCTTTAATGTTTAAAAAAAATCCTTTAGGTGTCCAGATAACAGAACAAGTACACTTATAAGAAAAATAAAATGAGATTGATGCCAGTCTTTTCAATGGTTATGCTATATAACAAGACAATGGGATAAAATATTTAAGATACTCAGGAAATAAAATATAAGCCAAAATATATATTCAGCCAAATTGATCTCCAAATATAAAGACTGAAGTTTTATTATTAGGAAACTGAAGAACCCAAAGTATATTGTTCCCTGAGTTCCTCCTGACGACTCTGACTAGGAAACAAGCTTGGGAAAAACAAATGTGAAGTTCTGGCTTAAGATGATGACATAGTAGGTTCATAAGCACACCTCCCTCCATGGAAAGCTAAATCTACAGCTACATACAGAACAATTCCCTCTGAAAGAAATCCAGAAACTAGCTAGGTGACTACTATACATTACGCAAATAAGAAAAAACCCACATGGAAACATGGAGAAGAGGTTGAAACACAATCTCACCATAAACCCACCCCAGCACAGCAACACACAACTGAAAGGGAATTCAAAACTCCCAGCTTCTCTGAGGAGTGAAGGGTTTGAACCTTACATCTGCCTCCCCAACTTTTAAGACTTCCACCTAAGAAATGGGTCCCCAAGGCATCTAGCTTTAAAAGCCAATGGGGTTCACATACACAAGACCCACAAGGCTATAGGAAACTAAGACAATTATTTTTTGAGAGAGAAAGAGAACATGTGTGCACATACACACATGAGCAGGGGAGGGTCAGAGAAAGAGGGAAAGAGAATCTTAGGCAGGCTCCACACTCAGGGCAGAGCCTGACACAGGGCTTGATCTCACAACCCTAAGATCATGACCTGAGCCAAAATCAAGTCAGATCCTCAACCAACTGAGCCACCCAGGGGCCCCAAGTTTTTAAAGCACTCTTGCAGACTCACTGTAGCTAACCCCAGGGCCCAGCACAGAAGCAGTGGACTGAAACATCCAGCCTTTCTTTTTTTTTTTTTTTTTTTTTTTTTTTTTTTTTTTTTTTTTTTAATTTATTTTTGGGACAGAGAGAGACAGAGCATGAACGGGGGAGGGGCAGAGAGAGAGGGAGACACAGAATCGGAAACAGGCTCCAGGCTCCGAGCCATCAGCCCAGAGCCTGACGCGGGGCACGAACCCACGGACCGCGAGATCGTGACCTGGCTGAAGTCGGACGCTTAACCGACTGCGCCACCCAGGTGCCCCCAGCCTTTCTATGAAAGGGGTTTGTTTGCTTATCTCAAAGCTTTGGCCTGAGCAGGCTTCTAATTTAAAACACATCAAGGGGCCAACTGCAATACTCTCCAGAGACCACAGAAGCCAGGAGATGCCATCTTTACACTCTCTCACTTTCTCCAGGTCACCAGTATCTCCCAAAAAGGAACTTGTGCACACATCTGACACCCCAGTTTTTGTGGCTGCTACTCAGGGTATGCCCCTTAACTTGGTTCTGTTTGTTCTCGTGACTAGTGAGGATGTGGTCACAAGTTCAATGGGATAGGAGCAAACAAGGAAACAGTTCTTAATTGGCTATGCCTTCAGGGCTCAGGGCCAAGGGATCAGACAGAAATACCCAACTCCCATCATCCCACTAAAGAGGTATGTTTGCTACTTTATTTTTTTTTAATTTTCTTATGTTTTATTTATCTTTGAGAGAGAGAGAGAAGGGGAGGGACAGAGAGAGAGGGAGACACAGAATCTGAAGACAGGCTCCTGGCTCTGAGCTAGCTGTCAGCACAGAGCCCAATGCGGGGCTCAAACCCACAAACTGTGAGATCATGACCTGAGCCGAAGTCAGACGCTTAACCAACAGAGCCACCCAGGTGCCCCTACATTTGCTGCTTTAAAAGCTGCTGCCTAAGAGTCTGACTTGCAATCAGCCTGCATCTAGATCCTAACTGAGATACTCTCCTTTGGGACACCAACAAGTCTTGACACACATCCAACTAAAAGCAAAGAGGATACTTGGATAATCACAATGTTTTGAGAGTCAGCCAAGAGCTAGAGCAGGGATGAATAACAAAATTCATCTCCTACACAAAACCATTCCTTCAAGATTGAGAGCATTGGTTGTTTTATCCAATGCATAGAAAATTAGAGAGTCAAGAAAAATGATGTAATAGAGTAATACACTCCAAATGAAAGAACAAGATGAAAACTCAGAAAAAGACCTTAATGAAATGGACATAAGTGATTTACCTAATAAATCATGGTCATAAAGATGTTCACTGAGGTCAGGAGAACAATGCATGAACAAAATGGGAATTTCAACAAACAGAGACAATATAAGAAAATACCAAACAAAAATCAGAGCTGAAGAATACAATAACTGTACTGAAAAAATAAGTAGAGCAATTCAATAGCAGACAGGAAGAAAAAGAAAAAGAAGAAGGAGGAGGAAGAGGAGATGGGGAGGAGGAGGGGAGGAGATCAACAAATTCAAAGACAGGGCAATGGTATTCATGCAATTAGAGGACCAAACACAAAAAGGAATGAAAAAGTGTGAAGATAATTTATGGAACTTATTGAACAGCATCAACTGACAAAACAACTTACAAATGACAGCCAGTGACTTTTTCTCCCAGCCATCCATCCTAGAACAGATAGCCACTAGTGTTCTAGTTCTTTTTAAAAAAATTAAAAAGCCCTGAATTCAAAAATGTGATTTTGGGGCCTTGATTAGTATTTACATTACTTAAAGTGCTTTTATGGAGTGAATGCAAAGTTTAATGATAGAAAACTGTCTTCCCCTATACTGAAGTTGTAATAAGGAGTAGTTACCTCTAGTGCCTGCCCTCTAGCATATTCACAGAGCTTTGTATCTCTTCCTGGAGCTATGGCAGAGGAGGGGGAGAGTGACTCTCTGGTCAGGGAAATAAGGAAGGCTATTAGGCTTCTGCAATAAAATATCTCCCTGATGTCTAGCTTTAAACTCCGGAGAGAGGCACTAATCACACACACACACACACACACACACACACACACACACACACACGCATCCATACATTCATACATACATACTAGAAATTGGCTACATATACATACACCATTAAAGGACCCCGCCCAGCTGAGTGTTTGGGTTGCTCAAAGACACACATAGTGTAACAAAAAGATCACCAGCTTCAAACCCGGGCCAACTCAAATTTGAATCCCAGCATTAGCCTTTACTCTGCTGTGTGACTTTAGGCAAATTATGTACTCTCTTGGAATTTCAGTTTTCCCATCTGAGTAAAGTGTAAAATACATACATTGAAGTGTTACTCAAAGATGAAGCAAAGAGAAGGCAAAACAGTACATCCATTTCAGGAGACAGTTTGGCAGTTTCTTAAAAAGCTAAACATGGTCGGGCACCTGGGTGGCTCAGTTGGTTAAGCATCCGGCTTCAGTTCAGGTCACGACCTCATGGTTCGTGGTTTGAGACCCACATAGGGCTCTGTGTCGACAGCTCGAAGACTGGGGCCTGCCTTGAATTCTGTGTCTCCCTCTCTCTCTGCCCCTTCCCTGCTTGTGCTCTCTCTCTCTCTCTCTCTCTCTCTCTCTTTCTCTCTCTCTCAAAAATAAATAAACACTGAAAATTTAAACAAAAAAAGCTAAACATAGTCTTACCACCTGATCCAGAAGTCCTGCTCCTAAGTATCTATCCAGAGGACTTGAAAACTTATGTCTACACAAAAACCTGCACATGAATGTTTATAGAAGTTTTATTCCTATTTGCCAAAAATTGGAAGCACCCAAGATATGCTTCAATAATTGAATGAATAAACAAATCATGGTACATCCATATACTGGGTATTAATTCAGTGATAAAAAGAAATGAGCTACCAGTCAGGAAGAGACACAGAAGAATCTTAAATGCATATTGCTAACTAAAGGAAAACAGTCTGGAAAAGCTACATAGCATATGATTCAATTATGTGACACAATGAAAAATTCAAAACTCCAAAGACAGTAAAAAAGATCAATTGTTGTCAGGGGTGGGGAATGGGAGGGTCTGGATGAATAGATGAAGGACAGGGCATTGAAACTACTCTGATTGATACTATAATGGTAGACAAATGGCATTTTTCACTTACCAAAATCCATAGAATGTACAATACAAAGAGTGAACCCTAGTGTTAACAGTGGACCATAACAAACAAATATATAAAATTTTCTAAAAAGATTAGACAAGGTGATGTACATAAACTATACTTAACCTACAATTAGCACATGCTATGTGCGAATAAATGATAGATTCTGTTGTTTTTATCCTTACTCTAAATATCAATATTGTCATTTAGACATAGCTTCTGTTTAGATAGTGATCTTTGAATATAGTTTGTTTGGATACAGTCCTGTTTCTGTTGGATTTGTTATTTAAAAATCTAATTGGTTACCAAAAGAGAATTAGTGATCCTTTATTACTATTAATTGGTTCAAAGAAATGTAGCATTATCTCCTCTATTGCCTATCCTATGCTAAATTACTAGTTTGTTGTCAACACCAAGGAATGGAAACTCTGGCTCAGGCATCTAATTTCACTGAGTTTTATTTTAGTCCATGATTTACAATTGGTATAAAATTTCAGTCTGGATTTGGTAAATTATAATGCAGTTGCAACATACCACATTTTGAGTTGACTTTTGCCATATCCTGTATTGTTATGTAAAATGCTAACTTTAATTGAGAATTGCCCCAATACAATATCTTTATTTGTCCTGCATGGATTTTCTCTTCTTTTGTGTAAGTTTTTTGCATGGTTAACAACAGTGTGGAAAGAATAAGCAGGAAATACAAATTTAAGTGACATGTAAAATCATAAAAGAATTACATCACAAAACATTAAAATGGTGCACAGAAAACTTTGCCAATATCTGATAGAATAGAAAGGACTGCATAATTAAATAAGAACACCTATTCTATAATTGGAATTTGAGTGTCAGAGTCTCTTTCCTTTTTTCACTAGACAGTAAGAATCTAAATGCTACGTTTATTTCCTTATCCTGTACCTTCTTGGTTGGCAGCATTTCTTGGCTTACTTCAGAGACATGGAAATACAAACAATCAGGGGAATCTGGGACAGAAACTTCCTCTTTCTCTTCTTTCCTTTTTCCATTACATATCTGCACCTATACACCTTCTTACACAGAATTCAAAAGTTTAAGAAAAGCCAAGATACTCAAAAGAGAAAGAAAGAAAGAAAGAAAAAAAGAAAGAGAAAGAAAGAAAGAAAGAAAGAAAGAAAGAAAGAAAGAAAGAAAAGAGAAGAAAGAAAGGAAAAGAAAAGAAAGGAAAAGAAAAGAAAGGAAAAGAAAAGGATAGAAAGAGAGAGGAAGAAGGTTTCATGTGATTGCTCTACTGATCACTAAGATAATGTAAAGTAACAGTGATTACGATGTGTGGTTTTGTCAAAAGATAAAGAAACCACTAGAACAGAAAGCCCAGAAACAGAACCATACATAAATGGACAAGTAATTTATAAGAAAGGTGGCATTGTAGATCAATAGAGAAAGGATACTCTTTTCAATAAAAGTACTGACGCCTGGGTGGCTCAGTTGGTTAAGCGACCACCTCTTGATTTCCACTCAGTTCATGATCTTGCTGTCTTAAGATTAAGCCCCATGTTGCACTCAGCACTGGGCATGGAGCCTGCTTAAGATTCTCTCCCTGTCTCTCTTCCTCTGCCCCCTCCCTCACTGGAGCACATGCGTGCCCTCTCTCAAAAATAAATAGAATAAAACAAAATAAGATGAAATAAATAAAATAAAATAAAAATAAAAGTACTAAGACAATTACAATCCTGAAAAATTACAATCCTACAATTACAATTCTACAATTACAATCCTACAATTACAATCCTGAAAAAAAAAAAACGACCTCAAACTTATATTATCCCACCTCTTTCTCTTTCCCAAAAACAACTACTGAACTGCAGATCTCAAAGCAAAAAGACAATACATTAAAGAGTCTAGAAGGTAACAGAGTATCTTTAAGACTATGATCACATTCAAGTAGCACTAAATATATGTAATAAAATTCAACTTCATATATAATGGAAAATATAAACCATAATAAGATAATACTACACACTAATCAGAATGATTAAAATTTTACTTAAAAAATTTTAAACACTGGTAGCAGCAAATGTTGGAATTCTTATACACTACCAGCAGGAACCTAAGTTAGCAGACTCACTCTGGAAAACTGTATGGTTTTATATACCAATATTCAAGATCTATATATACCAAGGCATAAAGTAAACAATATTAGTATATTCCCCAAGAAAATGCCTATACATCTATACTAATACACAGATACAAGAAAGTTCACAGCAATATAATTTCTAATAACCAAACACTGAAAATATTCTAAAGGTTCATAAAGTATAGACCAAATACATTTGTGGTAGATTTATAGAAGAGACTAATTACTCTATGGTGACTTCAAAAAAAGTATTACAGGGACTCCTGAGTGGCCCAGTCAGTTAAGCCTCTGAGTCTTGACTTTGGCTCAGGTCATGACCTCATGATTTATGAGTCTGAGCTCTACATTGGGCTATGCACTGAGCACAGAGTCTGCTTGGGATTCTCTCTCTCTTTCTCTCTCTGTCTCTCTCTCTGCCCCTCCCCTGCTTGCTCCTGCGCACTCTCTCTCTCTCTCTCAAAAATAAATAAAAAAACACTTTTTAAAAATGTATTACAGTTATATGCAATATGAATAATTTCACAAACATAATGCTGAGCAAAAGAAGCCAGACACAAGTCACGATGTATAGTATAATTCCATTTATACAAAATTCAAAAATAGGTCTGCACAAGTGTTAGAAGTAAAGGATGATGGTTAACTTTGAAGAGAAAGGAAGAATAAAAAGTGGGAAGGGCTAAAGGGGTCTTCTGGAATAATGGCAATGTTCTACTTCTTTATCTGTACTATAGTTACACAAGTATCTGCCTTCTTAATTCATTGAATTATATATACATTATGTTTTATGCATGTGTGACATACTTCACCAAAAACTAATAAAAGTATACATACTTCCAAATTTAAATGTTTGATTCACCCAAATTTCATTAATATTCTTACTCATGAATAACATTCTCCTTTCTCTTTTTACAGCCTAGTAGTGAAAGTAAGAAAAAAAACAGAGGACTCGTTCAGTGGAAAACAAACGCTAATCCTTTATTATTCTCAAAATATGCTTTTATGCATAGAAGTGAAGCTATTCAGTTTCATAGATTCCCACACATACCACACAAATATCACTGGAAAATATTTGCTCCCTTTACAGAAAAAAGTAAACACAAAAAGAACCACCCACATAAAAAAATCTGTAAGAAGCTATATCGACCACCATTTTTAGACCGTATAATTTGTCCTGATAACTTTCTCTTTCATAATCAACATAAAATAATAGCTCCAAAACTCCCTTCAAAAGCACCCATCACCTCCTTTCTGCCTAGCCAAAATGCTATTAGCATTCTACGTAAATCTACCAGCACTCCAATTATTATTAAACCTACTCTAGAAACTTCTTCAGCCACCTCTGAAAATGAATCCACCCCAGAAAACACTGCTGCTGAACAACAAACCACACAAGAAACTGAAGATAATTACAAAACTGCCCAAGAGGGGATTTCTGGACCCAAAACAACCTCAGTGATCACTGAACTCACAACCACCACAAAAACCACTTTTGAACCCAAACCCACTCTTCAAACTGTGGCTAAAGCAGAAACCACCCCAGGTACCACAATTATTTCTGAAACCATACTGGAAACCACTGCTGAACCCAAAACCAACCCAGAGCCCACTACTGAACACAAAATCACATTAGAGATGACCACCAAACCAAAAACCAACACAAAGACCACTGATGAACCCAAAACATCCTTAGTGATAACCACCAAATTTAAACCCACCCCAGAAAACACCCCGATACTTGAAAGCAGTGAAGGGATCACCACTGAACCCCAAACTACCACACACAAGACCACCTACACAACAAGCACTAAACTTGAAACCCCATCAAAACTCACTGTGGGGCAACAAAACACACGTGAGACCACAACTGAAAACAAAACAATACAAGAAAACACCACTGAATCTGAAAACACCCCAGAGGCCACCTCAGAAATTGAAACCACCACAGAGAGCAAAACCCACTTAGAGACCACTGGTGAACAGGAACTCATGTAAGAGACTGCCACAGAACTGAAATACAAACCAGGGAACACTATAGAACTCAAAGCAAACAGTGACCACCACCAAACTCAAAACTACCCCACAACCCACACCTGAAATCACACCCACTCTAGAGACCACTGCTGAACCTAAAACCACCAAGGAAGACACTATTATGTCTAAAACTATCCTATTGGATAGGATGATGAACATGAAACCAACCAAGAGATCACCATTGAACCAAAAACCACCACAAATATCTTTGAACCTGAAACCACCCAAACAACTGTCATTAAAGTTGATACCACTCCCAAAAATTACTGTTGAACCCAAAACCACCTCAGAGACCACTGGTGAACATGTGACCACACAAAGCACTGCCACCAAATCAAAGACCAACCCAGAGACCACTGATGAACTCAAAACATCAAACCAACTTCAATGACCAACACCAAACTTACAACCACCCCAGAAAATACTCCTATACCTGAAAGCAGCCACGGGATCACCACTGAATCCAAAACTACCACAGAATACCCTTGAACCTGAAACCAACCAAACAACAAGCAATAAACTTGAAACCCCATCAAAAATCAGTGCTAAACATCAAAACATGCCTGAGACCACAGCTGAAAATGAAACTATCCCAAAAGACACTGCTGATCCTAAAAAGACCACCCCATAACTACCCCAGAGATTCCTACTGATGCTGAATCTACCAGGAAACCTTCCCCTCAAAAAACCTGAGACATTGATTGAAACCACCCCAATGTCCAGTGCTAAATTTGAACCTCCTTAGAAAAAATTTGCTAAACTTGAAAACACACCAACCCCAGAAACCACTGCTGAACCCCAAACCACTCCAGAAATCATTAACCAACATGAATCCATTCAAGAGACCATCACTGAACCCCAAACCACCCTGAGATCACCAGTCAACTTAAAACCATCTCAATGATCACAACCAAACTTGAAACCACCTCAGAAATACTACTGCTAACTCCAAAACAACCCCAGAAAACAGTGATGAACATGAATGCCTACTAGAAAACATAGGGATAGCCTGCATTCAATTACTGGTCAATTGGGATGAGAGCTTGGTACCAAATTTCAACCACCCTGCCTCAGTGTTGGACACTCTGAAGGTCTCTCCTCACTCCAGACTTCCTGTGGGATCAGCTGCTATAACAGCATCACAGTTCACCCCTCCCACTGCCCAATTCTGTTTCCCCTACTTCCTTTGAGGTATTATTCCTGAAACCACACTTTAATAAATTCCTGCAAAGAAATCTTCATCTCGGTCTGTTAGCTGGGGAACCCGACCCAAAACAGCTTATGAAAAATTATAGAATAGGAACTAAGTCCCTTTGGGGAGTTACACCTTTCCCATACGAGTTCCAAGGCTAGTGAGTTACAATCTGAGCTACATTCCCTCCTAATGTTGCTTCTCCATGTGATGCAGAGTGGCTGTTTAGCCTGAAGGTTGTTTATGAACGAGAAGTGACAGACTCAAAGGCCAGTCACCCTACACACACACACACACACACACACACACACACACACCCCTAAGCAATTTGGGGCAATCAGGGACTGCACACTGCTTGGCAGAGATGATAGTACTAGGGAAAACTGAACTCATAAAAACAATCCACAAAATATTTGAAGAGTACAACTACTTCAAAAGAAAAATACATGTTGGTCTATTCCATCTATCAGAAGCAGAACTATAAGAGCTGTTATCTTGATAATTACTAAGAAAAATAAGGAAAGATGTTAGAAACACAAAAAAGTTTTTTTAAAAAACACAGAAAAGAAGCAAGCACAAATATTATGTATGAAAATATAATAATTGAAATAAAGAGCTCAAACATTGGGATATAGAGAATGAATACAATAGAGGAGTGGATTAGCAAATTGGAAGAACAAATTGAGGAAATCTCCCAGAAGCAAAAAACAAGAACATGTAAATAGAAACTATTAAAGAAGAAAGTATGAGATATGGAGAATAGAAGTAGAGTGCTAATATCCAAATAAAAAAAATTCCTCAAAGAAAAAGAAAGTGGGCAAAAAACAATATTTGAAAAGAAAATACAGATATATTTCTCAGATCTAAAGAGACAAAAGATCTCAGAGTAAAAGAGAAATGATTCAGAAAAAGCTCTACAGAGACACATTTACTATAATTTAGGTATATTCAAAACCAAGAGAAAATTCTAAAAACTTTCAAAAGAAAGAAAAAATCATATTAACATAAGATTTTTCATTACCAACACTGGATGTAAGATGACAATGGAATGATGTTTCCAAAGTACTGATGGAAGAGAACCCAGAATTTTATAATTAACCCAACTACCACTAACATATGAGGCCAAAAATTTCAGGCATTCAAAGACTCAAAGGCTTTGTTATACAGAGTTCTGCCACACACACACACACACACACACACACACACACACACCAAAAACAAAAACTGCCAAAAATGAGCTTTCAATAAAATAATTAAATAAGAACAAAGTCTAGGAGACATTATAAGATACATGAAGTAAAAATGACCAAATACTGTAGTCAAGTTTTTACTCTTTTAAAATGAATTAAGCATCTTTCTTAAGAAGTTACAAAATGAACAACAGTATAATCCCAAATAATGTACAAAAAAGACAATAAATATAAGTCAAAGTTAATTAAATAGAATACAAAGATAAAGTAGAGATTTTAAATGCCAAAAGTTAAAAAATAACAATCTTTAGTAAGACAGATCAAGAACAGAAAAGGCACCAGTTAACAATACTATAAGTTAAAGCATAGTAACAACATATAAAGTGAACGTTAAAAGTAAGATAAGAAAATGCCATTAACAAATGCATGCCAACAATTTTTCAGATTTACTGAATGGACATATTCCTAAAAAATATGTCTTACAGGCTTATTCAACAAGAAAAAAACTCAAATGGCACTATAACCATTTTATAAATTGAAGAAATAGTTAAAAATCTTCCCTCAAGGAAAAAAATAGCCCCAGAGGTTTTATAGGCAAGAGGGTTGGTCTGCAAAATTGTCAGCATATAGATTCGTCCAATTTTGTACAAACTCTCCCAGGCATTAAGATAGACAGAGAAGGAAAGTTCTCCAACTTAACCATGATACCAAATAAAGGAAAATTACAGGCTTATTTCACTTATAAAGAGATGGGGGGGTGGAGGGGGGTGGTGTGGGAAGCAATAGGATATTAGGAACCAAAATCTTATTAAAGAAACAACCAAATTGACTTTCTCTCCAAAAACAATATGGTTAAATGTGAAAAAAAAATCATAAATGTAATTCAATACAGCAGAGATGTTAAAGACCATTTCAATAGATGTAGAAGGAAAAGTACTTAATAAGTTCAACACAGTTGATTTTTTTTAATTTATAATAAATTAGAAATATAAAGGAACTTCCTTAACTTGATGAATAATGCCTATGTTTTTAATCTAGAAAAAACATCATTCTAAGTGGGAAACATTAAATAAACTTACTTTAAATTTCAGTACTATGCAAGAGTGCTATTGCACTGAAGGTCTGGCCAGTGTTGCAAGACATAAAAGGAAATCAGACCTAAGAACTGAAAGAAAGAAATAAAATTATTGTTATTTACACATGGTGTAATCATTTATATAGAAAAACTAAAATATGGGCATATTATTTAAAATAATGGGAATACTTAGCAAGGTGCCTAGAATAAGACTCACGTGCATTTCTAAATATTTTGTTTTTGCTTTCGAGAAAAATCAGCTGACATCTTTATGGCTTTGGGGGTGTAAGAGTATTAGCTGAATCTTGAAGGTCAGAGATCTCTTCACAACCCTAGCAGCTTCTGGTGGCACTGGACAACCATGGCTACGCAGGACCGATAAGGGGCATGTGCAGAAGGGGGCTGCACTTGTTCTTGCAGATCACGTGACAGGTGCTGCCCACGTAGACCTGGAGTTCTTGTTGATGATAGATGGTCCAAGGTGGGAGGTGGCTGGGCTCTTGCTGGCGGATGTCCTCTTTGTGACCACCAGGACACATTTGCTCTCACCTACTGGCTCCAAACTCAGTCTTGTAGTGAATCCACCCATTGTAGCAGAAGGAAGTGCAGGCCTGCAGATTATAGGGTTGGATGTTGTACCAAGTTTGGCTTGCTCCTCTTGATCGGGAAACAGTATTAGTTCTGCACATCCACCCATTGCAAATGGTCAGTTCTGGAGGCATCTGCTCTTGTTGAGGCGCCAGAGATGGAAAGTCACACAGCTAGTGAAAAGAAATCACAATTAAAAAGAAAATTCAGTTTACAGTAATATCAGAAAATATGTAACAGGGTGCCTGGGTGGCTCAGTTGTGTGGGTGTCAGACTTCAGCTCAAATCACAATCTCGCAGTTCCTGAGTGGGAGCCCTGAGTTGGGCTCTGTGTTGACAGCTCAGAGCCTGGAGCCTGTTTCAGATTCTGTGTCTCCCTGTCTCTCTCCCTCCCCACCGCCCCCCCCCCTCAAAAATAAATAAATATTTTTTTTAATTTTTTTTAATTGTAAAAACAAAAAAAGAAAAGAAAATATGTATCTAGAAATAAAGAATTCTGAGTACCCTGAGACCAGCATGCTGGAGAGGTCTTACATAGGCTTGCTGGTAGACATCCCCAGATGAGACCAGCCTTACAGCCCTCTCTGTCAACACATCAGACACATGAGAGAAGCTTTCTCAGACCCTTCAGACCTGATGATTACCACAACTTCACCTCAGTGGACACCAACTGGACAGTTTATCAGATATCAATTTATATTTCTTTTCTCTTTTCCCATGCTGCACATTCAGCAGGTAATAGACTGTGGGCTACATCATCTGAAGAAAGTATATCCCTAGACAAAAAGCAGAAATAGTCTATAAGCATCCTGGCTTTTGTTAACAAAAGCCTAGAGAGGAGTGGCCAACATGACGGAGAAGTAAGGGGAACCATACTTCCCGCATCTCGCAAACAAAGAAGTGCAGAAGCCAAAGGACTTTCAGCACCATTGCCTGGGAGGAGAAGAGACTGAATCTACTAGGAAGAAAATGGGAAAACTGGACAAAAAAAAAGATAGGTGGGTAACCGCGAACTGGGGGAAATAAAAAAAAAGGCCATGTGGGCACAGAGGGGAGGGACGCCCTTCTGCAGAGAGACAAAGGGAAGAGAAAGAGCAGCTAGGGAAGTGAAGGACCGTATCTGGACAGGAGAAAGACCTCGGATTGAGGCTGAGCGGGATCCGATCTCTAACTGCAGGGCTTTCTTTGGACTGGAGCCGGCTCCCTGTTTGCGCACCTGGGGAGGAAGGGAGGCACCCCTGGGTACGGTGGTAGGTCAGGGGCTTAGTCTGCAGCTGGAGAAAGTGGTTCCCTCCCTGAAGGGCTGCATGATAGTACAGAACCCGTCTGTGTCTTCCACCCCCGGGGAGCAGTGGCTGGGCCAAGGGACAGTCTGCTGTAGGAAAAGGCGGCCGTCTCCATGGAGTGCTGTGGGAAAAGACAAAGCCTGCCTGCGTCCGCCACCCCGGGGGGCTCGCAGCGAGGTCAGTGGCATAGTCTACAGTAGGAGAAAGATGCCCCCTCCCTGCAGTGCTGTGGGAAAAGACAAAGCCTGCCTGTGTCTGCCTGCATCCATGAGGGCAGCTCTCAGTCCACAGTAGGAAGAGGCTGTCATCCCTGAATTGTAGCAGCACAGACAAAGCCAGTAGCAACCACATATGGGGAACACTGAGAGGTGCTTCCCCAGCACCAGAGCACACTGAGCGGGACTTTGAATCCTAACCAAACGCAGGGTCAGGGGAGTTGGCAGAACGAGAAGGCCTGCCCCATCTGTGCCAGTGGCACAGTGAGGACGATTCAAACAGAGTCCACCAGGTCCTGTACAGGGAGAAGAGACTGGGGGATCACCATTTCCCCCACCACACACACACACACACACACACACACACACACACACACCGCCACCACCAAGGCAGAGCCTCAGGGATGACTTCCGGGGCCCACGGAGGATGTGGGTTCAGACTACACCAAACCACACTCCTTAGCACTGGGCAACTGCATATCCACCGGAGAGGCATAGACCCTGCAGACAGTTCCTCCCAGCAAACGATGCAGCGTTGCCTGGATTAACTCTAGGTCTATTCTGGATATATAGATATATTCTGCCCCCCCCCCCCCCCCCCCGCCCCCACTATTTCTCCACCTTGTCTCTTCCCTCCCCTAGGCTGGTTACTCTGGTTATTGGTTTGTCTGAACAGACATATTTAATCCATTGTCTTGATACATGTTCTACACCTCCTTCTTTACACTCCTTTCTCTCTGGAATAATCAAGCCATATAGTTTCTCTGTCTGGGTAACTTTATCTGCGTTTCTTTCTCCCTGCTTCCTTCTTTATTTTCCTTTCTCTCTCTCTGGATTAAGCCTTTTAGTCTCTCTGCCTAGTCAATGTTTCTTTTTTCCTGTTTCCCCTCTCGTCATTTCTCTCTTTGTATGTGCTCTTCCATCAGCACCGCCTCTGCCCTCTTCTTTACGCGCAGTTGGTGTTTTGGGTTGTTTTGTTTTTAGTCTTTAGTCTTTTCTTTTTGTTTATTTGTTTCTTTGTGTTATTTTCTTATGTGTTTGCATGTTTTTGTCTGTTTGTCTATCTGTTTTCCTTTACAGGGTTACTCCAAGGAACAAATCAAAGCATGCCTGGTGGAGGGTCCAAAATATAACTACAAGTAGGGTAATAAAATAACCAAAGTCACAACAACAGAGAGCAAGTAACAATCTCCAATAAAACACCTCCTGAAGGGCCAGGCCCTGGACATTCTTTGACCCTCCTTTAATATAGCTCACAGGTGCAGAGCACACAAAAAGCTTTCAAAACACATAAGGGACAGAAAACTAGCCAGAATGATGAAATGGAAGAATTCTCCTCAAAAGAAATTCCAGGAAGCAGAAACAGCTAATGAATTGATCAAAACCTATTTAATCAATGTAACAGAACAAGAATTTAGAATAATAGTCATAAAATGAATCACTGGGCTTGAAAAAAGTATAGAGGACAGCAGAGAATCTATTGCTACAGAGATCAAGGGACTAAAAAATAGTCATGATGAATTAAAAAATGCTATAAGTGAGGTGCAAAATAAAATGGAGGCAGCCACAGCACAGATTGAAGAGGGAAAGGGGAGAAAAGGTGAATGAGGAGATATAATTATGGGAAAAGGGGAAGCTGAGAAAAAGAGAGATAAAAAAATCCAGGAGTATACAAGGGGAGAATTAGAGAACTAAGTGATGCAACCAAATGGAACAATATCCATATCATAGGAATTCCAGAAGAGGAAGAAGAGAGAGAAAGAGGCTGAAGGTATACTTGAACAAATCATAGCTGAGAACTTCCGTGATCTGGGGAAGGAAACAGGCATTGAAATCCAACAGACACACAGAACTCCCTTCAGATGTAACTTGAATCGGTCTTCTACATGACATATCATAGTGAAACTGGCAAAATGCAAGGATAAAGAGAGAATTCTGAAAGCAGCTAGGGATAAATGGGCCCTAACATACAAAGATAGACACATAAGGGTAGTAGCAGACCTATCTACTGAAACTTAGCAGGCCAGAGAGGAATGGCAGGAAATCTTCAATGTGATGAACAAGAAAAATATGCAGCCAAGAATCCTTTGCCCAGCAAGCCTGTCATTCAGAATAGAAGGAGAGATAAAGGTTTTCCCAAGCAAACAAAAACTGAAGGAATTCATCACCACTAAGCCAGCCCTACAAGAGATCCAAAGGGGGACTCTGTGAATGAAATGTTGCAAGAACCACAAAGGACCAGAGACACCACTGAAAGCATGAAGCCTAAAGATATCCCAATGACTCTAAACCCACATGTTTCAATAATAACACTGAATGCAAATGGACTATATGCTCCAACCAAAAGACATAGGGTATCAGAATGGATAAAAAAAACAAGACCCATCTATTTGCTGTCTACAAGAGACTCATTTTAGATCTGAGGACTCCTTCGGTTTGAAAGTGAGGGGATGGAAAATTATCTATCATGCTACTGGAAGTCAAAAGAAAGCTGGAGTAGCCATACTTATATCAGACAAACTAGACTTTAAATTAAAGGCTGTAACAAGAGATGAGAAAGGGCATTATATAATAATTACAGGGTCTATCCATCAGGAAGAGCTAACAGTTATAAATGTCTATGCACTGAATTCAGAATCCCCAAATATGTAAAACAATTAATCACAAACAAGCAACCTAATTGAGAAGAATGCGGTAATTGCAGGGGACTTTAATACCCCACTTACAACAATGGATAGATCATCTAGACAGAGAATCAATACAGAAAAAAGGGCCCTGAATGATACATTGGATCAAATGGATTTGACAGATATATTTAGAACTTTGCATCCCAAAGCAACAGAATATATTTTCTTCTCGAGTGCACATGGAACATTCTCCAAGATAGATCACATACTGGGTCACAAAACAGCCCTTCAGAAGTATAAAGGAATTGAGATCATACCATGCACATTTTCAGAACACAGTGCTATGAAACTTGAAATCAACCACAGGAAAAAGTCTGGAAAACATCCAAAAGCATGGAGGTCAAAGAACATTCTACTAAAGAATGAATGGCTCAACCAGGCAATTAGAGAATAAATTAAAAGACATATGGAAACAAATGAAAATAAAAATACAACAATCCAAATGCTTTGAGATGAAGCAAAGGCAGTTCTGAGAGGAAAATACGTTGTAATCCAAGTCTATCTCAAGAAACAAGAAAAATCCCAAATACAAAATCTAATAGCGCACCTAAAGGAAATAGAAGCAGAACAGCAAAGACACCCCAAACCCAGCAGAAGACGGGAAATAATAAAGATCAGAGCAAAAATAAACAATATAGAATCTAAAAATACAGTACAGCAGATCAATGAAACCAAGAGTTGGTTTTTGAAAAAAATTAACAAAATTGATAAGCCTGTATCCAGGTTTCTCAAAAAAAAAGGGAGAGGACCCAAATAGATAAAATCACAAATGAAAGTGTAATTATTACAACCAATCCCTCAGAGATACAAGCAATTATCAGGAAATACTATGAAAAATTATATGCCAACAAACTGGACAACCTGGAAGAAATGGACAAATTCCTAAACACCCACACACTTCTAAAACTCAAACAAGAAGAAATAAAAAATTTGAACAGACCCATAACTATTGATGAAATTGAATCAGTTATCAAATATCTTCCAACAAATAAGAGTCCAGGACCAGATGGCTTCCCTGAGGAATTCTACCAGACATTTAAAGCAGAGATAATACCTATCCTTCTCAACCTGTTCCAAAAAAAAAAAAAAAAAAAAAAAATAGAACGGGAAGGAAAACTTTCAGACTCATTCTATGAAGCCAGTATTACTTTGATTTCTAAACCAGACAGAGATCCAGCAAAAAAAGAGAACTACAGGCCAATATCCTTGATGAATATGGATGCAAAAATTCACATGCAAGATACTAGCAAGTCTAATTCAACAGCATATAAAAAGAATTATTCACCATGATCAAGTGGGATTCATTCCTGGGATGCAGGGCTGGTTCAACATTCGCAAATCAATCAATGTGTTACATCACATTAATAAAAGAAAAGATAAGAACCATATGATCCTGTCAATCTATGCAGAAAAAGCATTTGACAAAATTCAGCATCCTTTCTTAATAAAAACCCTCAAGAAAGTGGGGATAAAAGGAACATACTCAAACATCATAAAAGCCACTTATGAAAAGCCCACAGCTAATATCATCCTCAATGGGGACAAATTGAGAGCTTTCCCCTGAGATCAGGAACATGACAGGGATGTCCACTCTCACCGCCGTTGTTTAACATAGTGTTGGAAGTCCTAGCATCAGCAATCAGACAACAAAAGGAAATCAAAGGCATCCAAATTGGCAAAGATGAAGTCAAGCTTTCACTTTTTGCAGATGACACGATACTCTACATGGAAAACCTAATAGACTCCACCAAAAAGCCTGTTAGAATTGATACATGAATTCAGCAAAGTCACAGGATACAAAATTAATGTACAGAAATCAGTTGCATTTATATACACCAATAATGAAGTTACAGAAAGACAAATAAAGATACTGATCCCATTCACAATTGCACCAAGAAGCATAAAATACCTAGGAATAAACCTAACCAAAGATGTAAAAGATCTGTATGCTGAAAACTATAGAAAGCTTATGAAGGAAATTGAAGAAGATACAAAGAAATGGAAAAACATTCCATGCTCATGGATTAGAATAAATATTGTTAAAATCTCAGTACTACCCAAAGCAATCTACAGACTCAATGCAATCCCAATCAAAAGTGCATCAGCATTCCTCTCAAAGCTAGAACAAGCAATCCTAACATTTGTATGGAACCACAAAAGACCCCGAATAGCCAAAGTAATTTTGAAGAAGACCAAAGCGGGAGGCATCACAATCCCAGGCTTGAGCCTCTACTACAAAGCTGTCATCATCAAGACAGCATGGTATTGGCACAAAAACAGACACATAGACCAATGGAATAGAATAGAGACTGAAGAATTGGACCCACAAAAGTATGGCCAACTAATCTTCGACAAAGCAGGAAAAAATATCCAATGGAAAAAAGACAGTCTCTTTAACAAATGGTGCTGGGAGAACTGGACAGCAACATGCAGAAGAATCAAACTAGACCACCTTCTTACACCATTCACAAATATAAACTCAAAATGGATGAAGGACCTGAATGTGAGACAGGAAACCATCAAAACCCTAGAGGAGAAAGCAGGAAAAAAGCCTCTCTGACCGCAGCCGCAGCAATTTCTTACTTGACACATCTCCAAAGGCAAGGGAATTAAAAGCAAAAATGAACTATTGGGACCTCATGTAGATAAAAAGTTTCTGCACTGCAAAGGAAACAATCAACAAAACTAATAGGCAACTGATGGTATGGTAAAAGATATTTGCAAATGACATATCAGACTAAGGGCTAATATCCAAAATCTATAAAGAACTCACCAAATTCCACACCCAAAAAACAAATAATCCAGTGAAGAAATGGGCAGAAGATATGAATAGACACTTCTCTAAAGAAGACATCCAGATGGCCAACAGGCACATGAAAAGATGCTCAAGGTCACTCCTCATCAGGGAAATACAAATCAAAACCACACTAAGATATCACCTCATAGCAGTCAGAGTGGCTAAAATGAACAAATCAGGAGACTAGAGATGCTGGAGAGGGTGTGGTGAAACAGGAACCCTCTTGCACTGTTGGTAGGAATGCAAACTGATGCAGCTACTCTGGAAAACAATGTGGAGGTTCCTCAAAAAAATAAAAATAGATCTACCCTATGACCCAGCAATAGCACTGCTAGGAATTTACCCAAGGGATACAGGAGTACTGATGCATAGAGACACTTGTACCCCCAATTTTTATAACGCACTTTCAACAATAGCCAAATTATGGAAAGAGCCTAAATGTCCATCAACTGATGAATGGATAAAGAAGATGTGCTTTATATATACAATAGAAGACTACGTGGCAATGAGAAAAAATGAAATCTGGCCATTTGTAACAACCAGGATGGAACTGGAGAGTGTTATGCTAAGTGAAATAAGTCAGGCAGAGAAGGACAGATTCCATATGTTTTCACTCCTATGTGGATCCTGAGAAACTTAACAAAAGACCATGGAGGAGGGGAAGGAAAAAAAAAGAGAGAGGGAGGGAGCCAAACCATAAAGAGACTCTTAAATACTGAGAACAAACTGAGGGTCGATAGGGGGGTGGGGGAGAGGGGAAAGTGGGTGATGTGCATTGAGGAGGGCACCTGTTGGGATGAGCACTGGGTGTTGTATGGAAACCAATTGACAATAAATTATATTTAAAACAAATTTTTTAAAAGCCTAAACGACTGAGAATGGAGTTTGAAAGACAAAAGCTCGCCGCACACCAGAAGACATTCCCTTGAGCCACAAAAAAGAAAGAAAAATTTTGAAACCAAAGCAGTGGACAACCAGGGCCTGCTCCATGCAAATCTGTGTATTGCCCAAGAAGGCAACTCATGAATTTTATGTGTGAACTCACAGGAGATCAAACTCCAACATATTTTCAACAATTAAAATATATTAATTAATTTATCAAAGTGTGCCAAACTTTTTAGTAAACTATATCATCTTATTTAAAACAATTTTTCTTGATAATAAGATAATAATCAAAGGTATAATCTTAAAATTATCTAAGTGCACTTTCTCAGACAGACTTTAGTTATTACACAATCATAAAGTAAGGTATAGTTGAGCCTTGAAGAAAGGTTAGGGGCACCAAACACTCATAGTCAAAAATATACCTATAACTTTTGTTTCCCCAAAAAGTTAACTAATGATAGCCTGCTGGTGACCTGAAGCCCTACAGATAACATTAACCATTCATTCAACCTACTTTGTGTGTTATATGTATTATATATGGTCTTCTTACAATAAAACTAGAAAAAAAGAAAATGTTTTTTAATTCTTTTTTATTATTTATGTATTTATTTATTTATTTTTAATATGAAATTTATTGTCAAATTGGTTTCTATACAACACCCAGTGCTCATCCTACAAGGTGCCCTCTTCAATACCCATCACCTACCCCACATCAACCCTCAGTTTGTTCTCAGTTTTAAAAGGTCTCTTATGCTTTGGCTCTCTCCCTCTCAAAAAGAAGAAAATGTTCTTAAGAAAATCATAAAAGGGCGCCTGGGTGGCTCAGTCAGTTAGGTGTCTGACTTCAGCTCAGGTCACGATCTCACTGTTGGTGGGTTCAAGCCCCACGTTGGGCTCTGTGCTGACAGCTGAGAGTCTGGAGCCTACTTCCAGTTCTGTATCTCCCTCTCTCTCAGCCCCTCCACTACTCGCACTCTGTCTCTCTCTGTCTCTTGAAAATAAATAAATGTCAAAAAAAATTTTTTGAAGAAAATCATAAAGAAGAAAAGAACAATATTTATAAAAAGGAAAATCTACTTATAAGTGGATCTATGTAGTTTAAACTCATGTTGTTCAAGATCAACTGCATGGATATTTGGGGCCCATAAAAAAGGGATTGTGTAATACATGCTTTCTGCACTATTTGAGAATATTCAATATTGCCATAGAAGACAAGAAAAACAAACCAAATGGATGAAATCCATAAGCAGTGTTTAACATAGTAGCTTATGAGACATAGGCAGAACACAATTCAGGAATGCCTGCTTTTATCGTGCTTCACTTTATTGCCCTTTGAAGATACTGTGTGTTTTACAAATTGAAGGTTTGTGGCTATCCTGGAGCAAGTCTATCAGTGCCATTTTTCCTGTAGTATTTGCTCACTTTGTATCTCTATGTTATATTTGGTACTTCTTGCATTATCTCAAAATTTTTAATTATTATTGTGTTTGCTGTTGGTGATCTGTGATTCATGATGACGATTCCCTGAAAGTTCAGATTATGGTTGGCATTTTTTAGTAATGAAGTATTTTTTATTAAGGTATGTACATTTTTTATACATAATGCTATTACACACTTAACAGACTACAGTAGAATATAAATATGTAAATGTACTAGGAAGCCAAAAAGTTCATTTCACTCACTTTACTGTAATATTCACTTTATTATGGTGGTCTGGAACCAAATTTACAGTATCTCTGAGGAATGCCTGTATACGTTAAATATAGATAAAGAGTAAGTAAGTGGCTTGTGATACATAGGCAGAATTAATAAAATGTGTTAAATATGGATAGCAAATAACTTAGTAACCTGTGAGACATGCTAAAAGATAGAATAAATGAAATAATGAGGAACAAACAAGAACAAACAAGAAGATCTCTAGAGATAGAAAAAGATGTGCACACCAGGTCATAACAATGGTACTTCCAGGATAACAACTGTCATCTCTACTTTAGCCACCTGTTGGTGACACTGTATGATCCCATATGTGCTAAAATCCATAGTTTTTCAGTAAGCTAGTGGGTAATCTGCAGCAATAGCCAGGCTTGCTTTCCCTGACTCTCTTTGAGAAACCAAGTGCACACAACCAGTCCAGGTCACCCTCCTGTTGAGCTTCCCTGTCCAAACCTCAGCATAACCATGCCATCTGTGGGAAAGGCCAATGTGTCAGAGACAGGACAGATGAGCACTGTGGAACACAGGAATCCACCCAGCTGCACCCTATCTGGTATGTTGCATCTGCCCTATCTCTTTCCTTTACTTCTCAATGAGTGGGTTTTTTGTTTTTTGGGGGTTTTGGGGTTTTTTTTTACCATTTTTTTAAGTAGGCTCCACCCCAACATGGGGCTCGAACTCACGACCCTGAGATCAAGAGTCACATGCTCTGGTGCCTGGGTGGCTCAGTCAGTTAAGCATCCAGGTTAAGCTCAGGTCGTGATCTCATGGTTCCTGAGTTCCAATGTCTCATTGGGCTCTGCAACAGCAGTGTGGAACCTGCTTGGGATTCTCCCTCTCTCCTGTCCTCCCCCCCCTCTCTCTCAAAATAAATAATAAATTATTAAAATTATTATTAATTTATTTTATTTATTAAAATAAATTTTAAAAAAGAGAAGAGTCACGTGCTCTACCAACTGAGCCAGCCAAGCACCCCCAAAATGAGTGTTTTAAATTGATTTAATAAACCATATGATTCAAACATTCGAATTTGGTCTGTGAGTCCTTCGATTCTGTGACCTCTGTTTGTATGCTAACAGACCACCATTACATCTAAATAATTTACCACACAATGCATTGTATGGATAACTAGGTTATGTAGGGGGAAACATTCCTTTGTTGTATCTTTCTGATTTCTCATTTAGAAAAGAGAACATTATTTTAAAAGAGCATCAAAAATAATGTATATTAGAATTTCTATTGAACAGAAGAGAGTGCTGTCATGCATTTTTAAAAGCTTTCAAGATAATTCTGAAAGGGGCGCCTGGGTGGCTCAGTGGAGTGTGCGACAGACTTCAGCTCAGGCCATGATCATGGCAGTTCCTGAGTTCGAGCCCAGTGCTGGTTGGGCTCACTGCTGTCACCACGGAGTCTGCTCCAGATCTCCTGTCCCCCTCTCTCTCTGCCCCTCCCCTGCTTGCACACTCTCTCTCAAAAATAAATCAACATTTTTAAAAGGTTAATTATGACACACATCTACTTCGAATTTTATTTAGATTCTTTGCACCACATTTTTCAAAGCATCAAATTCTAGACTTTCTTTTTATAAAATTGCTTAGAATTCAAGTAGGCTAAAAAGAATGTTGAAGGGCTCATTTTGCTTTGCTCTTAATCTGCAAGTTGATTGTGCATCATTCATCCCAATATTTACAGAGTGCCCATTATGTGCCAGGCACAGAGCTGGCTCTGAGAAGAAACTTGTGGAAGATATCATCCCTACCCCAGATTTCTCTTGTACTTTCCACCAGCCCCCAAAATCTTTCCCCAATATATTAGCCCAGGCAGCCCTTCATTCTAAGCTCCTCTCGCCCCTTTTTCTGATCTACCAGTACTGTTTCTAACAGGCCTCCTGATTCTGAATTTTAAAAGCCCAGGAACCAAGCAGATAAAGGTAATAGTCTCCTTTGAGAATGAGACAAGAAGAAATTAAAGACAAATGAGATGAAGATGGGGGGGGGGCAGCCAATGCTTTAAATTTTTATTTTGTTAGTTATAACAAATACTTTGATAAATACATTAATAATTCTAATAATTTTAAGAAGTTTATTTTACTGGGAGCAATGAAATTAATGCTATTCTATTACTTTTTAAAAATATTTATTTAATACTACACAACACAGAAATTCAAATTTTGCTGTTGTGTTTAGTTTAACAATTGGCTTTATAGGGAGTCATAGCTGCAAACACAGCCTCACAAGGAAGTGTAGATCCACACAGAACATTTGGGTACCAAATTATCATACCCAGCTTGTTCAGCTATGACTGCTGAATTGTGACACCTGTTTTCCATCCTATTCACCAAGTCTATAAATGTTTTATTATATCCCTTTTCCTAATATCAATTGATTTTTCTCTTAAACTAGTAAGATGGTCTGTTTCAAAACCCACTGAAACTCTTCCTTTGGAAAGTTTTCACATAGTTTGGAATATTCTTTTCCAAGTTTTTTAAGTACATATGTACATAAGAGGTTATGTAGGATACATAAATAATTTTTGACAATGAATCTTATAAAAATATTTCTAAACAGATTTTCATTGTGTTTTTCATAAAACAAGTTGAGCTCAAGAAGCAGTTACCTTTTCATTCATCATTGTATGTTCATTGCAGGAATTACTTTGTAGAGACGTATTAATGCTTTTAATTTTTCAAAAAATATCACTATGTTGCTTACTACCAACAGTGACCTAGAAAAAGTTCAGAAAATATGAAGCCTGTAGTAAAAGAAAATGCATAACTCATCTTTAAGTGTGACTTAACTAAAACTTTACTATCAAACCTCCATGCTGTACAAAATATTTTCATTGTCACTCTATTTCATACAGAAACTTTTTAGAGATTTTACTATTTAAAACAATGTAATTGGTGGGGTGCCTGCGTGGCTCAGCCTGTTCAGCGTCCGACTTTAGCTCAGGTCATGATCTCACAGTTTGTGAGTGCTAGTCCCACATCAGGTTCTCTGCTGTCTGCACAGAGTCTGCTCCAGATCATCTGTCCCCCGTCCTCTCTCTCTGCTCCTTCCCCACTTGCCCTCTTTCTCAAAAATAAACATTTTAAAATTATAATAATAAATAAAACAATACAATTGGTAAATTTCTTCTTCAAACACACCTAAACAGTATTACATTGCAATACACTGAAAGTAAATTAGTCACTACATGTTATGAAACTCCCTTTCTTTTCTCAACATATATCTTCCTTATCCATACTACCAAATAAAACAAAACATTGTGACATACTCCCTATTATTCTAATTCTATAGCTTAGCTATACCAACAAAAAGCAATGTTCCTCAGTAGAAACATGACATGTGAATGTTTGACATTTGGACCTAACAGTACCTACATTTGATATCAGTAAAATTTATTTTAGTTTTTATTTTTAAAGACTGAATAAGTTCTAGAATTCTCTTACCACATTTAACTAATCATCTTACACATATCCCCAGGTGGGAGCACTCCACCCTGAAGATTTTAAGAAGGAGCAGTTAGTGTCATGACTTCTCTGACGTCCTTCTGCTTAATGTAAGAAACTTCTTTCTCACCTGAGCAAGAAGAATGAAACAAACAAGGAAATATTGAGCACAAATGTTAAAACAACCTCCAACAAGAAGGACGGCCTGTTTGAACTTTAGAATTCCTAAGTTTGGAGTTGTATGAAGAAGAAAAAGGAAATGCCAATGTGAAGGTTAAATTTAGTGCAAAATGTGCAAAGTTTTGTTAATAGCTTCTCCAAGTCCAATAGTCATTGGAGACAAAAACATATTAGTATCAATCAATAACTAAGATGCTTGTCTAAATAGGAAAAACTGAAAATGCCAAATGAACCTGCTCTAAAGTGCAAATTGTTTGTCTAACCTTTCCACAATCCACACTACCATGGAAAATTGAATAGAAACTATTGTGATATTCCTTACAATTTACCCTTACATGTCAATGTCTCCATGAACAAAGACCTCAGTATAGAAAATAGTCTGGCTTATTTTAAAGATTTTACTCTTTTCTCAAAATAATTCATCCTACATAATTATATGGATAACTGATTTTATGTGTTCTCTTTAAATTTCATTAGTGCTGGAGATATGCATATACACAGTAAAAGAACTTAAAAATATACTAAAAGTTATACTTAAGAATCATACTACCAGAAATAACTTGTATTAATGTAAAATCTATCTGAATTTAACTCTCCCACACAATCGTCTCAACAAATTTAGTCATTTAATATTGTAAACATGCTGTAAACAATCCACGTATTTCAGTTCATTTCACTTTAATTTTTCACAAGTACTGGATGTTCAAATATTTAACTAGAGAGTCAAGACCCTACATCACATTGCATCAGACATCATACTATCCCTGGAATTCAGCATGAAGTAATGGTGCGGATCTTAGAGAGGTAAGTAGCTCCTATTTGTATTTACTATACCTGCTAATATTAAATATCAATTAACTCTAACCCCTTGATGTCATTTCCAGAGAATGGACAATCTTAAATTCTCCTGATATTTTAGTTCCTCCTGAAAGCATGTTAGATACTATATAAAATAATATTAAAAGACACCAAGGACAATTAGTTTCCATTAATTAAAGGTCTTCCTGTAGACACACCCCAGGGATTCAAAAGAGTTGAGAGACTTTTCAAAACTGACTTTGAAAGTACAGTCTGTTCACCAGAATATGAGTCTGTGTTTGCCTAAGAAAAGAATGTATGCAAAAAGATGCTTGCCAATATCTACTCAACAACTACCCATTGTTTAAAAAGAAATCATCAGACTAGAAATAAGCTCATCAAACTGTTTTTAATCACCAAGAGAAATCCAGCAGAAGGACCGTATGTAATCACCAATATTTTCCTACAAATTCTCCTTCTTAATCTTCTTTTTAATTTCTGGCTACTATCAAGAGGATGCTCATATACAGCAGCTGATAAGAATCAACCTGACAAGAAGGAGCTCCTAACAGGGTAAGTGTGTAAATATTTGCAATATCCATTCCATTTGGAACTTACCTAAAATTCCTCAGTTTACAATGGAGTCCTTAATCAAAGATATATGTAAGAAATGCTAGGAGATATTAATTGTAGCTAATCCCAAAACTCAAATGTGTCCTAAGAGAAAGACGTGGACATAACATTTTTAAGATTTAAATTTTTCAGCAACTGAATGTGGCTAAGAGCTTTTGTTGTATTTGGAAACAGTTCTTTTTGAACAATTCTTCCAACTAAGATGAAATGCAAAATCCAAGACCTCACCATGTTTTAATAAGCCCTACATTATCTTACCACTGCCATTTCTCCGGCTTTATTTCAACCACTCCTCCTGTCAACCACTACCCTCCAGTCACACTGGACCTCTTGAAATTTAGCTGTCTGTCTGCCTTGAACCCTCTTCCCATACTCTTTATCTAGCTAACTTTATTTCAGCCTACAGATGTTGGCATAAATGTCGCTTCACCAAAGTGGTCTTCCCTTTGTATTCTTTACCCCTCTCCATCAGAATTGTCCCATTACATACCCTCTCCATTGCACCTGTACTCATTGCACTCATCACTGTTTCTAATTGGGTATTTAATTGTGTCTTTATTTCATTATTGCTTGGCTCCCTAACTTGTTCCATTAAATTGAGGAACTCTGCTTTGCTTACTCTTGGATTCTTAGTGCACCACATTCTCCTAACATGTAATAGACTTGCAGTAAGTTTCCATCCAATTCTCCTTTAAATAAACTTTTCTTCCTAAGATAGCTTAATTTTCTGTAATGTCCACCAGAACAGGTCATAGAAAACAAACTATGTTAGTACTTGTCAAAACAAATGTCATTGTGAAAAACCTCCGACATGTCCTGTGGCTTCTTCTATCTGTGCCAAACATAAAGTGAACAGGAACACATTTTCTTACCTTCAGTGTTTTTTACTGTGTCTTTTTTTTATTCCCATGATTTATTATGCCTACATGATCAAAAATGAAATTACTTAACCAAACACTTGCAATAATTATACACCCATGTAAATATAATCTTCAGGCAGCCACTATCTCTCTCAAATAATAAATGCTATTCAAACTACCTAACTGAACTGACATATCTGAAGTTAGAAAGTCATGTATAAGACCCCAGTCATTTCTTTCTGGGGGCAAAACCTTCACGATTCAATTTAAAACAAACAAAAAAACACTTCGTTTTTAAAAATTCAGCTTTAAAATGAAATAATGGGTATCTTACAGTGTAAAAATTAAAAAAAAAAACACTAAGGTTTAGTCTATAGTTGAACCTTATCTCAAAGAGTAGTGCACATTATTCAAATAAACAGTAGAAGAGATTTAAGACATTTGCTTAAATAATCTACCAATCCTTCTTCTCACTCCCAAACTGTACTCAGTGAGGAAACTTTTATTAATGCTAGCTATGTGTGAGGTACTTTGCAGGCACTAAGTTCCAATCTTAGGAAGAAATGGATGTAGGACGTAAGTAGGGGTGGTCTGGGGAGAAGAATAGATAATACAGTAGAGATCAGGGGACAGATTTGGGTGTAATGTGAAGACATGGGAAGCCTTAGGGGCCATAGACAAAGTTTTAGAAGAATAAGTTATCTACTCACAGGAGCAATGGGAGACAGAGAAGCCAATGCAGATTCCAGGTAAGAGGAACAGAGGCAGCAAGAGCATGGTATGTTTAGAAAACTGCCAGACCTCTATGCTGGTGTAGCTGGTTTAAAAAAATATTAGACAGAATGAAAGGACCTTGTACACCTAAAGAGTTTGGATGTCATCCTGAAGCTGTGGAAAGTAAACAAAGGATTTTAAGCAGGGGAGCACCATGAAGACATTTGCATTTTTGAATGGACACTCTGGTTACAAAGGGAAAGGTGTTGAAAGAAGGGTGTAAGGTAGAGTAGGGCTTCAGTTTGGAAGCAATTACATAATGCATTCAGAAATTAGGAAATGCTGCACTACAGATGGGGACATGAAATAATCCAAAAGGATAGGATCAGCAAATCTAATGAACTGAATAGAGAGGATTTGGTCACTGTTACCATGTGCTGAATCCTGTTGGAATGTGAGGGGGGAAGTGGAATGAAGAGTTTTGACAAGTGAAGAGTCAAAAATCACTTCCATATTTTTCTTTTTCAGCGAGCATGTGAATGGTAGTGTTATTCAAAGGGGCCTTAGAATTGTATGGGGGTGGGGTGAAATAGACATGTTCCTGGTTTAGTTTTGCAGATATCAGTTTGAAGTTCCTGTTGGAAATGCGAAGGGAAAATCAAGTGGATGTAGGATATACAGTTTTTGAGCTCTGAGAGAGATCTGTTGTGTGGGTGGAGATTTGGGAGACAATAGCATATAGCTGGCAGTTGAAGCCAGAGCTTAGATGAGATTGCTGAGGGGAGACACATACCATGAGAAGACAGGACCCTCTCCTTCCATTTTCTTTCTCTCTTTTCCCCTTTTACTGCTGTTCTGCCTTCCCCTACACTTCTTCTAGCCTCATCTCACAATTTCCATCTCTCTGTATTCCTTAGATACTATCTCATTATAAATAACTTTTGTTTTAATTGTTTTCTTAAATATGTAAGATTTTTTTTGAGAGAGAGAGGGCTCAAGTGAGCAAGGGGTAGAGAGAGAGAAAGAGAGAGGGAGAGAGAGAGAGAGAGGACCGGGGCTTGTGTTTTCACCCAAAGTGGGGCTCAAGCTCACCCAAAGCAGAGCTCATGCATACCCCATGTGGGGCTCATGCTCACCCAATGGGGGGCTTGTGCTCACCTGATGAAGGGCTCAAACTTACCAGATGTGGGACTCAAACTCAAGAACTGTGAGATCATGACCTGAACCAAAGTCTGATGCTTAATGACTGGACCACCTAGGCACCCCAAGAATTTTAAATACATTGTGTTTAACTTTTAAAAGTGAGTGAACAGAGGTACCTGGATGGCTCAGTCAGAAGAGCCTGCAACTCTTGATCTTGGGGTCACAAGTTCAAGTCCCACATTGGTGTAGAGATAAAATAAATAAATGTTTTTAAAAAGTGAGTATTTCAATGTCTGCTCTTTTCTGTCTAAAATTAGCAACACTAAATTATCTTTTACATGGGTAAAAACATAAACTAATTTGGGAGAATGTAAGAAGATAAATTTGCATATAATCTATTTCCAAAATTCTTACTCCAGCATCAGTCTCTAGGTATGAACTTTCGTTTAGAACCCAAATAAGAAAATGATGAAAAGAAAAAAGGAAAATGATGATAAATTTCCTTGTTAATGTAATATATAGCCATAATCTTCCTAGAAATGTCTGGTGCTTAGCAGAAATATTATGTATAATTTAAAGTTATACCACATGCACATAGGAAAATCAATACTTTGCTAATAGTCTTCCAGGACTTTAAACACTTCCTGTAAAGAATTTTTTTTTGGTTGGTTAGAGATGCATAGGATATATTGCACAAATATCCTCTGACTTTGGCTGGAGGATACTTCTTTGCAAACAAACAGGTATCATAAAAGATAAAAGGTGTTTTCGTTTATAGACAGGTTTTGAAAAAGCAGATTGTACACAGGGATGGGATTTTGTTACATTTCTTGTTCCTGAATTCCCTGAATTACAGATGTTGCACAGTAATTGCGCGGGGGGTGGGAAATGCTCTTTCCAAAAATATCAGTATTTGAATTATTTGAGATTTTATTTCACGAGTCTTGAAAAAGAAAAAAAACTGATCTTCGCATTGATTTATATTATAAATACCCTTGATCTTCATCATCAAAAGATTTATTTCTGTCATAAATATTGAGATTTTCCCAAACCATGCCCGTTAAATGAATGAAATTTTTACTCCAATCTTGCATGGGTGTGACTAACAGAATAATCATTTTGGCTTTTTTCAGAGCATTAACAATTAACCATGAAAATCGTATTCCAAATTCTTTGGGTTCTGAGCATATGCTTCTTGGTAAGTCCCATTGATCACAAAGATTCCCCATCCTTATCTATTCTGGTAGTCGACAATGACTTGCAATCGTCGTTTAAATTTTTCATCGTAGTTTATCTTTGACTCCAAACAGTGTAGTAAACTGATGCATAATCAATATAATGATTAAGAAAATGATACAGGGGCGCCTGGGTGGCTCAGTTAAGTGTCCAACTCTTGATCCTAGCTCAGGTCTTGATCTCAGAATCCTGAGCTCTAGCCCCACGTGTTGGGCTCCACACTGGCTACTTTAAAGAAAAAAAAAAAGAAAGAAAGAAACATATTTTCACATGGGCTTAATAAATCAGCCAGGAAGGCAAATAGCCCAAATACCCCCCTCCCCCCACCCCACCCCCCCCACACACACACAAAAAGCCCCAAACATTACTTTGGAACAATAGCACTATTGAAACAGGAATGTAAAGTATCAAGTGACCACATTTTTTTTTTAAGTAGGCTCCACACCCATCATGGGCCTTGAACCCTTGACCCTGAGATTAAGAGTTGAGTGCTCAATTGACTCAGCCAGCTAGGCACCCCATCAAGGTACTCCTTTAAAGCAGAATTTCATTTACATCCACATGCTCTGGTATAATTATTTAAGGAAAAAGCATCTAAGTGTTTTTCTTTCTTTTTTTTTTTTTCTTTCCCACTGTTCTCATAACATCACTTCGGCAGCAGTTCAGAACTCAAGGAGAAAGCTGGTGAGGGGGTTTAGGTTTTAAAGCCTGCAGCACATGGGCTAGACAGTAGAAGCTATGGATTTGATAGACCCCACATCCCAAACAGCTTCTCTAAATGTTCCCAATCCAGGGGTGCCTGGGTGGCTCAGTCAGTTAAGCGGCTGACTTCGGTTCAGGTCATGATCTCACGGTCCGTGAGTTCGAGCCCCGCATCGGGCTCTGTGCTGACAGCTCGGAGCCTGGAGCCTGTTTCAGATTCTGTGTCTCCCTCTCTCTGACCCTCCCCCATTCATGCTCTGTCTCTCTCTGTCTCAAAAATAAATAAACGTTAAAAAAAAATTTATAAAAAAAAATAAATGTTCCCAATCCTTTCTCACTCTAACGTTAATCAGGCTCTGGCTTCCCCGGTGCCTCTCTCAGATGGGGGCTGGTTTCTTCCTTCACTCCACTAGACCTGGAGTTTTGATGGCTTTTGATCACCGCTTCCAGCCCGTTCTTTCCTTCCACATTCTTGAAAAACACTAGCTTTGAATTTGCCATCATCTATTACACCACCCACCAGCCTGTCCTGCTTCAGTAATCAATTGTCCCAGATCGCTGGTCCTCATTCCTCAAAGGTTTCAGCACCTGGCTCATTATCACTCTCTGATGTTGCTCCTTTCTTCGTCCTTGGCAACTCCAATGTCCACATAGAAAATGCTTCCAAAACCTTATCCTCTCAGGTGCTGATCCTGCTGTCTCAAAAGATCTTATCATCCACCCAACCAACACTTCAGCCTTTCCAGGCATCTCCGTCTTGCACTCTAAATCCTTTAAGCCTATTTTGTTGTCTCTAACTTCCCTCATGTCCTTGCTCTTCTCCTTAGCCAAATTAAAGTTCCTGGCCTACCAGTATTAGCACCTCCTTGCTTCTCCTCTCACCCATACATTTCTTCACTCTCCTAGATAACTAGCACCTTCCCCCCTCCTCTCACACTTCCAACACCTCTTTCTCCATCTTATTCTCAGATGATGACTTCCTTCCTATATCATCAGGAAAATAAAAATGAACCTTCACAAGGTCCTATCACGATTAGCTATACTCACCTACTCTCAACTATACCTATATATTCTGAACAGTCCAAACTCCTTGCTGAGACCAATTTTTCCATTTGTGTCCTAGACCTTGTGCCTTCTTGCCTACTCAAGGACATCACCCCAACCACCCCCTTCTCTCCTCTCTCATCACTTTTCTCACTGTCCACTAGATTATTCTCAACAACATAAAGGTTTGTTCTTCTATTTTAACAAAGAAAATAAAACAAAACAAAGAAAACCTCTATCAACTCCCCTCATGCGTCTCCCAGCTACTGCTCCATATGTGAAAAAGGGTCTACACTCAAGTGTTCTTCTTTCTCCTCCAATTTTCTCTTAAACTCACTCCAACCAGTCTTTAGCTCTAACATCCCAATGGTTGCATTTGGTAAAGTTGATCGCTTTCTCCTACTTGAACCCCTTTCCTCACTTGGCTTCCACAAAACCAATGTCCATTCCTTCCCTTTTTCCTTTGCTTCCCATTCTCCTTTGTTCCTCCTTATCTACTTGACCTTTTAAATGTTGGAATGTCTTTGGATGCCCAGGTGGCTCAGTCAGTTAAGTGTCCAACTCTTGATCTCAGCTCAGGTCATGATATCACGGTTTGTGAGTTCAAGCCCCACATCAGGCTCTGTACTGAGAGCATGGAGCCTGCTTTGTGGTCTCTCACTCCCTCTCCCTCTGCCCCTCTCCCACTCGTGCTCGCTCACTCTCTTTCTCTCTCTCAAAATAAATATTAAACTTAAAAAAAAAAGAAGTTATATATCTAACCTCCTAGTCAGCCCTTATACTTGGATGTCCACCTATACTAAGTTTCTTTAACTTATAGCCAAAATTGGGCTCCTCACTATTCCACATCTTCACCTAGCTCTTCTTACACTCTTTCCCATCTCTATTTATGGAACTGCATCTTCTAGTTACACAGGTCAAAAATCACGGAATTATCTTTGATTCCTCTTTTTCTTTTGTACCCCTCATCTTTGTCAGGAAATCGTATGGGATCTATCCAGAATCAACACCTCACCACCTCTACTACTGTCATCCTGATCTGTACCACTATCAACTGGCACTGGTCTACTTCATCCATCTTTTGACTGGTGTCCTTGCTTTCATCCTTGCTCCACAGCCTCTGATCAACACAGCCAACTTACATTATGTCACTGTTCTGATCAAACTCTCCCACCACACTCTGAATATAAACCAAGGTGTTTACAGTATCCTACAAAGACCTACATGATTGCTCCCCCATTGCCCATGACCTCTCATCTCTTACTTTTCTCCCCCTGACTGTTCATTTCAGTCACACTGATCTATTGTTGTGGCTCAGATATGTTCCTGCCTTGGAAATTTTGCACTTGCTGTTCCCTTTGCCTGGAATACTTTATGCCAAGAATTTATATAGCTTCCTCTCACCTCCTTTAAGTCTCTGCTCAAAAGACTGCTGGTGCATCCCTTCCCAGCTACCCAATTTTAATTGAAAATTGTCCCCATCCCAGCACTAATACCCCCTTGCCGTCTTTATTTTTCAGCACAGCATTTATCATTTCATAGAATAGTATATAATTTTCTCTCTTATTTTGTTTATTCTATGTCTCTACTCACTAAAATATAAACTCTAATAGGCCAGGAATTTATTTGTTTTGTTCATTAATATATCACAAGCATTGATTGACAAATGATGGAAAGGTTATTCAAAAAATTATGTAGAATGAGATGAACTCATCCAAATTTCCCTTTCCTTCCTCCTTTCTGTTCATTTATCCTGCAAGTAACTGTATTTCTTTCTTAAATACCCATGATATGAGTAAAGTTTTATTGCTTTCTTACCTGCATTAAAATTTTACATTAATTTTTCTTACTACAGGAAATTTAAAAAGCTGTTAAAAATACTGTCAAAAATGTTCATGGCTTTCTTTTCTAAACTTAATTTAATTTAGTTCCATTTGGTTTGGTGTCAAACCAAACCAAATGAAGTGGTGTTTTTAATGAGTTTGCAAAGGGATATAAATACTGGTCTTTAATACAAAAGCTTTTCCTATTCTTGCTTTCCATCCTTAACCCAATCTAAAATTTTTTCACATTCAATTTTATTTAACAAATGACTTGGACTGAGATTGTATGAAATTTCATACAATAAACTATTCTTTACTAAAAAGGAAGTTCAAAGCTTTGAATGGAGAATTGTGGATGACTACAGTAACATGTATGAGTTCCTTATGAAGGTTCAAAACTATCAGCAACAACTTTTTTATTGAGACATATAAATAAGAATTTCTAGAATATGGAACCGTTTTTAAGTAATATAGCCAGTTTATCCTAAATTAAACTTCCTTTTAAGTAAAGAAAGAATAGTTTATTGAAGACTAACTTATTCAGGGTCTGATATGTACCAAAAATTATAGTAAGATTTAAAATGACATGAGGATAAGTAAAAAGATAATTATTTCTTCCAGGGAGTTTAAATTTATTTAGAATCTTTAGAAGTTTATAATTTAGATAAATACTTCATTTTTTAACATGAAGTCCTGAGTAGTGCTATTATAGAAATAAAAACAAAATTCTACAGAAGTGGGAGAAATTAATTCAAATTGAGGAAATCTGTTAAGATTGTATGGAAAAACAACCTTGAGTACAAGCATACACATAAAATGCATAAACGGACAAAGGCTTCATCTTCATTTGTGCCAGTAACAAGATCTTGTATACTTCACAAAGAGATAAAGAAATAAAGGAGATATTCATTTGTTTAAATGCAGGCCTTTTTTGTGGGACACCTGGGTGGCTCAGTCAGTAAAGTGTCTTACTTCGGCTCACATCACAATCTCATGTTTTTTGGGTTCAAGCCCGACGTCTGGCTCTGTGCTGACAGCTCAGAGCCTGGAGCCTGCTTCAGATTCTGTGTCTCCCCCTCTCTCTGCCCCTTCCCCACTTGCACTCTGTCTCAGTCTCTCTCTCAAAAATAAAATAAAACAAAAATATTGGAAAAAATATATCAAACTATTTAAAATAAATAAATAATAAATGCAGGCTTTTTTTTTTTTTGTATGAGCCAGAACCATAACTATTAGGAACAAATGTTCTTAATTCTTTGTAATTTAATACTTTGCAATAGAGATATTAAGTATGATTGATCTTGCCTATATCTATCTTCAGGCCAGTCGGAGTCAAGAAAGGAATAATGGGTTCAGTCAAAGACGACAGTTGCATTCATCCGGTCAAGTGCTATCTCGATCACAATCTGCTCAAGTTAAGTCTTCTCCAAATCCGAGATACATCTTGCTCCAACATCACCAAAACTTAGCTGGCCAGTCACTAAGTAGATCAACCAATTCCAAATTAATTCTTCCTAAAAAGCAATTTCTTTTAAAGCCATCTATCCCAAAAAAACTGGCAAAACTACAGACTCATCCAAATAAAGCTGGCCAACCAAAACTAGGTCCAACTGAGTATGGTTCAAAAGCTCAAAGTAGGCCTAAGCAGCCACAAGCTTATCAAAATAACCCTATTCAAAAAAGGCCCCATTTCAAGTCAAATATTCACAATAGACCCAACTCATTGTATCCTGGACCATTATCACACTCTAAACGACAGCTTCAAAAATTCCAATCTCCTCCAAATCCACCTGTTAGAAGAGTGATCAGACCGTTCAAATCTCTTTCAACTTCAATCTTTCATCAAAAACCTCGACTAAACAAACATAATCCTAACCCACAAACTCTGCAAAAAACTAGGCTAAACAAGACACATCCAAATAAATTTGTTAAAAGAAGAACTAGACAAAGGAAGCCTAATCCAAAAGCACTTGTCCAAAATAAACCAGGCCACACCAAAACTAATCTACAACCACCTGGTGGAAGAAAATGTATACAGCCATTTGATCCAAGAAAATTTCTACAACCATCTGGTCAAGGAAGACGTCCACAATCATCTAGTCAAAGACGACACCCATATCCCCTTGATCAAAAGATACCAAATCCACTAATTAAAGTACGTGGAAAAATTAAGCCTTGTATTAGACCACACATTCAAAACAAACCTGGATCACACTACTATCATCCATATATACCTCTTTCTCCGGGCAACCCACATCCACCTCCCTTCATTCCCAGCCTGCAACCACAGGTGCAACCAACTAGCAAGGTGGTAAGCACCAAGGCCCAAGTCTTAAACACAACCCCGTTCACTGCCATTGCCACCACAACTCCCCACATTATCAGCTCCAGTGCAACCTCAGCTACAACCACAAACAAAATATCATCTGATCTCATCTCCAAAAGTACAAGTCCTTCTGACATCACGGTTTCCAGTCCTAAAATCCAAGTTCCAGCCACCATTCTACCAACTTCTGCAACCATATCTAATGCCCCAGCTACGCAGACTTCAACTCCCCTTGTTACAACCACCTCTCTCACTGCCACCATGCAAGGAACCCCTTTTACTACACAAGAGATTACCACTGTACATGCACTTTCTGGAGTTCCAACTATGATTCCCAACACAACCATGACATTCGCAGTTACAACTCTCCTTACCCCCACATCGTCTGCCACTGCTGTGCGGAATGCCACTGCTCCCACCAACACCTCATCTGCAGCTGATACAGAAGGGATCACAGCACTCAGGATGACCACTGAGTCAGGATATGAAACAACAGAAATTCCATACAGTGGCACTGACTACGATAGTAACTATGTGTTTGAAACTATACCTTATTATTATGAATAATTTGATGCCTGTAATTCTGAAATTACAGCTTCACCTACACCACTCCAAAACCTGCCTCTACCCTCAACTAAATACCACAATTTTCTAAACCATATTGCCTTTTAACTCCATGATTATGCCTTTTTTCTCTAAAATAATTTTCCATAGTATTTAGAAAGACATTAAAAATGAAGCAAGTGAAATTATGAATGAAGTATTTTATTATTTCATTAGAAGAGAACTCTGTAGTTAATCATTCTAAAATATTACGCTCTTCTTCCATCTCTGCCTAACACCACTAAGTGCTCAATGAGAGAAGTAGATAATTTAATGTACAAATGCAAACATTTTTAGAGTCACCCTTAAAGCTCAAAGGTTAGTATTGGGGTTGGAGAAGGAGAAGAAACTAGTGAACTTTCAGGGATTTCTTTGAAATTTGTAATTTAATTTGTTCTGGTAGAAAAGAATAAAGAAAACATTGTGAACTGCTTAAAGGTTTGGGTGTGGGATTCAGACTAGTGTTAAGTCTCACTCCTGCTACTTATTGGTGGGATGAACTTGAGCAACCTTTCCAGTCTTCAAATTCCTCATCTATTAAAATGATAATGATGCCTCATCTTATAAAATATTTGAGAAGTTTGAAAGAAATGCTTTTCCTGACATAGGTACCTGAAACAAAGTAACCACAAAATGGTCGTTATTTTCAAAAAATCATGTAGTTATTCCTTACTGCCCTCCTACCCATGAATAAGAACGCTCTGCTTTTTTCATTCCACATTAGCTTAGTACTTGGCAGGCAGCATCTCTGCAGTGGGACAGGCCGTTATTAATCTTGAGTTCCTTAGAATCCATTCATTCACAATTGTTAAATCTTGGAAACCAGGCTGCCTTGCTCCATATTAAGAGTCAGGGAGTTCAATTAGGTAGACTCTTCAGTCCTTATTAACTCTTGATTGTTATCATTTTCTTTAGTGTGCCTTTCAGAGACTCAATGGCAAATGAATATTAAAGTGAAATATCAGTTAGAGAATTTAGATCATATGAATTTAAGTTTCACTTCTGAGACATATACTATAACCAACTCTGCCCTCTGTATTGTTGATTCTGCTTTTAAGAAAGGACAATAAAGTGAAATATTTTGGAAAATATTTGTGTCATGTAATTATGTCACATGTTATGTAAACTGGATGAAATGTAGTACTGAAAAAGAAATTTTTCTAAATTTTTACTGATTTTATTTCTGAAAACAGGTGGCTAAAATGTCAGTACACACACCCAAAGCACCCCAAGGCACTGAAAATTTCATTTTTGTGTCTTTACCTAATTTCTTAGAAAAACTACATGTAAATTCCACCTAAATTAGAGAGACTCAAAATTATTTTTATTCTGAAAACAGTTCTCTCTCCTCTGGGTTATCTGTGTTTAAAATGTTCTCTACTTGGATAGTATTCATTTAAAGTGGCAAAAAAAAAAGTGATTTTCTTTCCTCTCTAGAGATTTAAGGATTTCTCTTTTTCATATCAATCAATGAAAGATGTCAAGGACTTCCAAATTATTTATTGCCATCTGGACTTTTATCCCCATATAGATCTATATATGCCCTGTTAGAACCAGATCTCCCATGCTCCCCTCAACTCCTGCCTTTCCATTTTGCTCTCTGGACTCAAGGACAGGTCAGTCATGAGCAAAATACCATTCAGAAAGTTCCTGTCATCCGATTTCCCTAACTGAGACTGGGTTCCTCCAAGTAGACTTTCCAGCATCAACTGCTTTTTTCTCATACCGCCAGGAAGCACAGGACCTGAAGATATGGTATATGGGCACCTCCTAACCAGGAGATTCTTTTTCCCTCAAAACCCATAACTCCCTTAAAGTGTGTGTGATCAGAGTTTTTTGCAGTTACCTGTTCTTCTCCCAGTCTCTCTTCTAGTCACTGAAGATTTTACTTCCCGGTTCACTTTTTCTCTACCATTCTTTTCTTTATCATTTATCATTTGCTTGGTGACTCCAACAATCACAAAGGAGATTCACTTAAGACATGGCCTCAGTTCTTGAGGCACTTGGGTGGCTCAGTCAGTTAGGCATCTGACTCTTGATTTTAGCTCAGATCACAATCCCACAGTTCATGGACAGAGCCCCATGTCAGGCTCTGCGTTGACAGGGTGGAGCCTGTTTGGGATTCTCTCTCTCTCTGCCCCTCTCCTCTGCTTATGTGCTCACTTGTTCTCCCTTTCTCTCTTCTCTGTCTCAAAATAAATTAATAAACCTTAAAAAAAAAAAAAGAACTCATATCAGTTCTTTCACCTCATGTCCAATGATCCTTTCCTCCACCCCACTTCTCCACTCTTTCCCATGATCAAACCCTGGCCACCAATTACTGGACCTCTGCCAAAATCCCAATGTCAAGCTTTCTATTTTGTAATCACCATCTTCTATTTTTCCAACTCCAGTACTTCCAACCTCAATAATTCTTTGGTATACCTGGCCTTTAATCAATTCACCTCTCCAGCTGTCCCTTTGGTCAAGGTCCATCACCTCCCTTCCATTCCTTTGTCTCTTCTTTCTCTTCTTACTCAACTTATATCCCATGGCCCATCGATATAGTAATATATTTTTATTTACATACACTGAACTCCTTCTTTTATGTATACACATTTTTACGTAAAACTCCAATTTTTCACAAATATAAGGTGAACTTCAACATCACTTCATATGCCCTTCTAATTTATAAAATTTTAGACACATATATATTATAACCACACTGTAATGAGACAGTAAGCTTATAGGACCTGAAAAATAAGATCTACCAAGATCTTCTCTTCTATCTATAACTTGAACCTGGTGGTTGCCCCAGGGTTATTGCTTAATTTCACTGAAGGCAACATGTCCACAAATGTGGCTGTCCCATAGATATCAGTCAAAAAAAAAAAGTATATTTTAAAACAGGAAAATAATGTGGAGAAAATGGATATTGAGGCTAATAATTCTGCCATCTGAATATATTTAATAGCTATAGCATTGGGAGAGAGTGAAAGTATTAACCAAACAAGATTGAAAGTAAAGCAAAATTAGAAGAGCAGAAGGAGACCCAAAGCACAAAACAAAGTCTAGAATAAGAAAAATGTCAGGGAAAATTAGCAAGTCTGAAGTCAAAGTTGAAGATGGAGAAAGACAAAACAAACTACATCTTTCAGTAAACACAGTAAATATATGGTAGTTCTCTGATGGATACAAATGCTTGCTTGTGGGAGAGTTTACAAAAATACTTTTAGTATTGATGGAAATCCAAAAGATGTTGACAGGAAGTTGAAGAGCTGAAGTTAGAAAAGAGCTAGGATTTTAGGAAAGAAAATAGAGATTCAGTCTGTGTAAAGTACATAAAACCATGAGGACAGATTAGCTCCTTGAGCATTATTTACAGAACAAAACAGGGATTGTTACTCTCTTAGTACCTGTTATTTTCTCACTAGCACTTATCACAATTATATGTTTTCCTAATCTAATAAAAATTTAATTACAGATTTTTGTATGTTTACTTGCTTTCTCTGTCTCCTTCACCTTTATATAACCTCCAAGAGGACAAGGAACATGTTGTTTGCTCTCTACTATATCCTCAGTGGAGCAGAGCAGAATCTCAACACTTTTGTGGATAGACAGAATATGTGGATATATGTATCCAGGCAGGAACAGAATGAGCTTTGTGGTCAACCCCTCCAAAAATTATTTAAGGCAATGAAAAGTCAGCTTTCAAGTGAATATATACCTGACCTGACAATTCCTCCTTCTCAGTCTTCCCAGGATAGAATGATGCATAAACTCTCCATGAGAAAACATTGAAACAATCAGGAAGTTAGGAAATGATGTGCACAGTTACTTCTTCTCTTCCTTTACCCTTTGAATCTCCATCTTCTTTGGTTTTTCTCACAAATATTACATCTTACTGCCAAAAGCCTAGGCTGTCTTCTTCTCCAGCTGTTCCATAATTTCCATCTCTGTCTCAACCAAAATACCTGTACCCTCTGTGGTCTGGACACAATGCCAAAATAACAGGCCTACCTCAAATAAGCAAGGCAAAAAGCCAAAGCCTCATGTTAATGTTGGGCTCCTTATGTGATTCCATACACTTCACAGAATCACTGAATTCCACAATGAAAGCACATGAAAATACATATTTAAGATTATTCAAATCTATTGCTGAATTTAGTTGTTGGAAGGGTCACCAAGAGGACGTGACTACTTGTTGATCCACAAGATGAATCCAGGCCAATTAGAGACTCTTCAGCCCCTCCCCCGTCCTTGAAATGTGCCCTCTGCTTGACTTTCCACATGAAAGCCCTTGACAGTATATGTGACTGATCCCAGTTAAGGCCTCTATAGAAGCTTTTAGGATTCAGACAGGTTGGCATGGCAATCTCCTTGTCTTGCAGCCTCCCAAGATAAGCTTCGTATGTAAGTTCCCTTATAAAACCTGCCACTACCAGTCTGGAGTGCCCTGTCTCTTTCTTTGGTCTCTCCTTGTCCTCCATATATGAGAGCCAGTTTCAGATTTCACCCAGGAAGCTCCCAAGGATGAAAACCAAAACTCGTTTAATAGCATATGTGATATTTGACTTTAGAATTAAGTCATTGTTGTAAAAGCAAGAAGAAAATGACACATTTAAAGGTTTAAATCAGGAACAATTTGTCTTTGACCTTCACCACCTTATCCCAAAGAACCTCTATGGGTTAATAAAACTCAGATCTCCTTCCTGACACAAAAGTAGACTAATGCCAGTTGAAAGGTTAACAGACTAAAAAGACTGAAAATCATAAATGAGCCATTTACTATAAAGCATGGGTGTTTATCTAACCTTTTTATTAACATGCTCACCAAAGGTGATTGAAATGCCAACATGGTTTATTGTCAGTCCACTAGCCCTGCTTTGTTGAAGATAAGCGTTGATCTTCCTTTACATGTTAAGGAAAATCAGTATTTGTATATATCTTTTTAGTTTTCCATTAGCATTATAATTTGGGAATCCTTCTCTATCCCACAGTTACGATACTCCAAGGAGACATCAGATTACTGTGTTATCATATCAAATCAATAACCATAAATCTTACCTACACAGGAATTACCAGTACATCATCTCAAACTTCTTAATTAAGCTATTCATAACATATATTTAAATAGGAAAGATCTAGGGGATGCCTGGGTGGCTCAGTTAAGCGTCTGACTTTGGCTCAGGTCAAGATCTCCCAGTTCGTGGGTTCCAGCCCTGTGTTAGGCTGTGTCCTGACAGCTCAGAGCCTGGAACCTGCTTTGGAATTTGGGTCTCCCTCCATCTCTGTACCCCTCCCCACCTCTCTCTCAAAAATAAATAAACATTTAAAAATAAATAAATAAATAGGAAAAATCTAAAATTTTTAAAGGAGTTATTAAGTCAAAGATTGCCTATTTTTAGCAAGGAAAAATTTCAATCCCCAAAGCTCCAACTGGGTGAAAAAAGTGTTAGTAATAAAATCCATTAGCAATTATGTATAGTAGACCTTATCAACTGTGTCTTCCCCCACTGAGAGTCCAGACAAATTATGGGAGCAACATGATGGAATTTTGCAAAACAATAGAGTCTCTAGTGGATAAAATTTTAAAAGCTTTGAGTAGGTCCTGACTTACCATTTAGAATTATTTATTTCAATAAACTGTACTTAAAATAGGTTGCTTGTTCTGTATTTTTGCTTTCTTCTACTACTTACCTTTACATTCAGTCAACCCATGCAACCCACTTTGAAATATGTAGCAGAAAACTCAAGGTCCTTCTGGTCATATAGGTTGGAATTACTCACTAGTTATTTAGGTACTTTGGACAAATTACTTGATTTCTTTCAACCAGAAATTTTCTAGTAGAAAAAGGGGAAAATAGTACCTAAATAGCCTAGAACAATACTGGGGCACAGTAGATGTTCATTTAATTTTAGCTCCGTTCAGCTATATAAAAGCAAAGTGATAATGCTATTGTCAATAGACTTTAATAGGAAATCAAGGCAAAGCCATACACTTAAAATAATCTGAAAATAATTCAGAAAGAGTCAGGCCCTAGCTATATATTCAAAGAAGTTGTCCAAGATATAAGTGGGGAAAAAAAGAAGTTTAAAAATAATATATGTACCATAAATTATATTCTGTTAAAATATTTATATTGTTAATAAATGTTGTCAAAGGATTTTAAAATATGTACAGGGTGCCTGGGTGGCTCAGTCAGTTAAGCATCTGACCCTTGATTTCTGCTCAGGTCATGATATCCCAGTGCATGAGTTTAAGCCCCACATAGGGTTCTGTGCTGACATAGCAGAGCCTTCTTGGGATTCTCTCTCACCTTCTCTCTCTACCTCTCTTTCTCAAATAAATAAATAAATAAATAAATAAATAATATTTTTTCAAAAAAGAACGTCACAGAAATTATGCTGGGTTATTTTTAAAAATAAATAAAACTATGTACAAATATATATCAAATTTTTAAAAATTATCCTTTTTAAAAATTAAAAAGAAGCAAAGGTGTTTATGGAGAACTTCAACTTTCTACATTATATACTTCTCTAATATTTAGATTGTTTTAAAAGTATTCACTATGAGCATGTGCTGTTTCTATGATTAGAAAAATTAATAATAAGGGGTGCCTGGCTGGCTCAGTCAGTTGAGCATCCGACTTCAGCTCAGGTCATGATCTCACAGTTCGTGAGTTCAAGCCCCGCATTGGGCTCTGTGCTGACAACTCAGAGCCTGGAGCCTGCTTCAGATTCTGTGTCTCCTTCTCTCTCTGCCTCTCCCTCTCCCTCTCTCTCTCAAAAATAAACATTAAAAAAATTTTTAAGAAAAATTAATAATAATAAGATATTTAAAAATAAAGCATTTTAAGGAGATTCTTTTTTTGCTTATCCATCTATGATCAAAAGAAACCATACGTAGATTCACAAAAGTCAAGTCTCAAGTTAAGCTTCACTTTTTCCAGGAAAACTATTCAACCTTCTACTTTCAATTTTATCCCTCCCAAGAAATGTTCTACATTATAATAAGTTCATAGTAGAAGTTCAACAAACTGCTTTTCCCTATCTTTCACTCTCTTTCCCTATCTAAAGATCACTTCTTTAGAAGAAATTAAGCAATCAACTAGCTGAGCCATCTTCAGAGAAGAGGAAAAATAAATAATTCTACCTTTGAACTACACCCTTAGAGGCTTTAGATTCTCTTACTTTTTGTCTATGCTGTGTATGACATGAGCTTCTATGTACTATAAATCATTAATAAATATTTTTGATGGCGTTAAGGAAAATGATGATTATGGTGATGATAATGATCAAAATATCAGAATACCTGTAAGTATTATTATCTTCATTATATCACTTTTTCATTGGATAGGCTCCTCAGCTGCTCAGTGAGTTTGTTATCCATGACTTCTGGATACATCTGGTAAATTACCCCCTGTTTTAGTTCAAGGGCAAATAACTTTAAAATGTACTGAGGGTCTTTATATTATACTTTGTGATATTGAGGAATGTATAATTTGGACTATTCTGAGCTATGTACTTGGTCCAGGTAAGACAGTTCCCAACATTTACCCATGCTAACTATATGAAAGACTAGTTCAACATTTTGTGTGTGTGTGTGTGTATACATCTAGACCTAGAAAGATATGCATAGTTCCCAGAAGATGGACTGCTATGAAGCTCTGAGTGATGACTGAGATGGCCTTAATACTCCCCTCCCCTCCCCTCCCCTAAACTTTAGACAAGTTTTTTTCCTGACTATAGGCCCTTGACCTCCCTTTACTTGGAGCATTTTCTTTAGAACATTTAAAATTGCCAATTCTTCTCCTGCCACTTTGAAAACTAGATAAAGGATCTCACAGTCTTTTGCCAGTTTTACAGCACCTAAAAAGCATCTCTTTGAAAAGTAATCATCCAGAAAGAAAGTGTCCCTATCTCCTAGTCTCTGTGGGAAAGTAGGAGCCAGCGACCAAGTCTAACTACCTAATGCCAATTAACAAATACAGGTGGGCTAATCACATTGACCAACCCTCCCCTACTTCAGTGTCCTCCAATACTTTCCCACTGGTTCATCTCAGGGCTTAAAAACCCTTGTTTCAGTGGAGTTGAGTTAAATCTCTCCTCCTCTTGCAAAAGTTTTGAATAAAATCTTCCCCGCCTGTTTAGCTCTATCCAGTGTAATCTTTTCTGACAACCAAGAAGTTAATACCTCTCTTAAAGGAAGTCACTGCTCTCTCTGCTGACAATCCTGATTTACTGACCTCCTTCTGTAAGAAAACACTGCTTGATTTACACAATTCCTGGGTTGAGTCTTTCTGACAATACATACCTCATGACATTTGTTGGTATTACTGTCAGAAAAATGTAATACAGGAAAAGTAACATTCAGGAAGAGTCCAGTATGTTTAAATCAACCTATATATTTTACGCAATGCATGCAAAAGAGTTTGTTGGTGCTTAAAAATGTGATTCATTAAAAATGTGAAACTCATGTTTCAGTCATTCCTAAAACCTCCTCAAAAGCCAGTTTAAGCTAAAAATGTATCATTCAGATCTACAAAAAAGTAAATTTCAAGTAATAATGTGCTTTGTGCTTCTCAAAATATATTCCATAGAAGAGTAGTTGTGTGAAAATAAACTTTACAATTGAATAAGTTTGAAGTATGTTAAAGGAAACATATTCATTTATTCTAGGACTTCTGGAACACTTGGACACTCTGCAGCACTGTGAATCTCCAAGAAGCCTTGCAGTATGTAGCCACTCCAGAACTCATTTCAACCAAGGATCCCTTTTTTATTGAGCATCCTGTGGAAAGAGTAACTAATGACTGAAATAGGAAAAATATTACAGTCCATTAACTGCACACTTTCCATGAGACTAGCACTGTAATGGACATCTAAAGTTATGCTCTCCATCCATGACAAACTTTGGCTCTGTTTTGAGACAATGAAAAATAAAATTAAGGAGGTTGCTTTTGTGGCTTTTGAGATCTTAGAAAAAACAAAGAGTAATTTGCGATCGAAAGTCTCGAAACAAATTAGTTCTCCTAAAATATGCATGAGTAAACAATCCTTGATTTTTCAGTAAATTATCTGGTTTGGGCTTTTAGAGTCAAGTCGATTCACTACTAGGATTAAAAATAATAGAGAAATAGGTTTAAAATCCTAAACTTCTAATCAAGGAGTTCCAGAAAATCTGATTTTAGGTCAAAAACCGTTACAGAATATTGGGATGACCAACCTGTATTTTTGTATCCTTTGGGTAAATACCTAGTAGTGCAATTGCTGAATCGTAGTTCCATTTTTAACTTTTTGAGGACCCTTCCTACTGTTTTCTAGAGTGCCTGCATCAGTTTGCATTCCCACCAACAGTGCAAGAGGGTTCCCCCTTCTCACCCCAATGTTTATACCAGCATTATCAACAATAGCCAAACTATATAAAGAGCCCAAATGTCCATCCACTAATGAATGGATAAAGAAGATGTGGTATACATATAATATTGAGTATTACTCAGCCATCAAAAATAATGAACTCTTGCCACTTGCAATGACATGGATGGAGCTAAAGTATATTATGCAGAGAGAAATAAGTCAGTCAGAGAAAGAAAAATACCATGATTTCACTCATATAGGGAATTTAAGAAACAAAACAGATGAACGTATGGAAAGGGGAGGAAGAGAAAAAGAGAGGGAAACAAACCATAAGATAGAGAACAAACTGAGTGCTGATGGAGGGAGGGAGGTGGGGGATGGGCTAGATAGGTGAAGGGTATTAAGGAGGGTACTTGTTGTGATGAGCACTGGGTGCTGTACGTAAGTGATGAATCACTGACATCTACCCCTGAAAGCAATGTTGCACTGTATGTTAACTAACTGGAATTTAAATAAAATTTTGAAAAAAAAAAAAAAAAAAAAAGCAAAATCATAAAAAAAAAAAAAATGACGAAATTTTCTATTAAAGTTATTTCTCTTCAGCATCCTTTTTTATTTACAAATAGGTTTTTATTTACAATTTGCAAAATTATTTCCTATTGTTTTCATTTCACTTTTTATACAGAATTTTATTTCTGACAATTGAGAAGAAGGGAACTGGTATTCAAGGCTTTAGAAAAACTGCGCACCAGCCTCTTGCAAAGCATGGCCTTGACATAGGCGCCCTCTGCTGGCCGTCCTCCTGAAGTGCAGATTCTGGTCTCGGTGTTTGGTTTTGTTTGCCTACTGTTTCATTCGCTTTGTTACTTCATCTGCTATTTTATTTAAGGGATCACTGCGTCTCTTTAAAAGGTACAATCTAGGGGTGCCTGGGTGGCTCAGTCAGCTGAGTGTCTGACTTAGGCTCAGGTCATGATCTCACGGTTCGTGAATTCAAGCTTCACAGCAGGCTCACTGTTGTCAGCACAAAGCCTACTTTGGATCCTCTGTCCCCCTCTCTCTGTCCCTCCCTTGCTCACATTCCCTCTCTCAAAAATAAAAAATAAAAAAATAAAAGATACAATCTAAGAAATCTAGAAACCTGCAGTTTAGAAACGACAGCAAACAACATGCTGTATCATATTTTAAGTAGGTGTGACACAGGATGTAATCTTATCCTTTAACTTGCTAATTGTTACTGATGCACAGTAGCACCTACCAAGAATATAGAAGAGTGTGGATATGCTAAAAGAGTGTGGACACCATCAGCCAAAGCTTAAACAAAACAAAAAGACCTCATCCAGACATAGTTTCTGAAGATCAACTAGATGAGAAACAGTTCTCTTACCCAGAGTGAAAGCAGGTCACAAAGAATCTTCCAAGACAAACAGATCAAACCCAAGAACCAACTGGGGGTAAATAGTGCCTCTACCAAAGATTATGTTGAACAAGAGACAATAAGAAACATTCTCACAGATGCCACAACTTTGTCAGATAGCTTACAAGACAGTCCTGGAGAACACGTGGATGTTTTACTGTTTTTCTTCACGTTTTCTCCAATTTATGTTAGTGTCAGGCATGTATTAGGAACAGTACTCATTAGTGATTGGTTAATTTTATTTCTTCACAGAATTGCAAATGTAGAAGGGGAAAGATATGTTGCTTTCAAATCTGGCTACAGTGTGAGCCTTGGAGGAAGTAGCATTCCTTTTAGAGAAAGAACTTCTTCTTTTAACACTCTTTTGATGTTGCACAGATAGAATTGAGAGCTAATCTGTATAGTGGGATATGAACAAAGAGGGAAAAATAACTCTACATATTAGTATCTCAGAAACATCAAATTTTCTGCTACTAATCTTCAAAAGAGAGAAGGTGGGGACCTGGAGATAGGTTATCTAAACTACTCTCAGTACCATCTAATCTGTATAGGTTTTTGAGCCCCAGGAAATATAGAAGTCCCCTGTATAATTAACTGGTGATACTGACAGTCCATAACCCCACATGCTTAGAACACAGACACCGGCAGTCAAGAATTGGAGAGCCAGCAGTGGTAGGGGATGGAGGGAGAGAAACTTTTCACTTTCAAAGAAGTGACCTGTTATTACTTTAAGGCCAGGAGCAAAGGGATCCAGTGAACATGTCCTTCCCGCAGGTTCCAAACTGCTATCAGCTTAGCTTTGGGTCTCAGACCCTAAACAGAAAATAAATATTAAGAATTTACTATATGCCAAGCATAATACTTGATGTTCAGAGCCATAAAAACCTTCAACTCTGTAAGGTAAAGATAAAGTGCTTATTTTATACACAAAGAATTTAAGGATTAGCAATATTCATTAATTTGCCTGAGGATATCAGCCAGGAAGTACCAAAGTCAGGATTCAAACACAAATGTGTCTGATGTTAATATGTGACTGCTTTTTCCACTATACCAAATTACCTCATTCATTCATGCAATACGTATTTATCAGGTGCCTATTATGTGCTGGATACCAACATAGCAGTGGAAAAAAACAGTGTACTCACTTTCCTGAAACTTGCATTTTAGCCAGGAGAATATGCAAGTAAATGGTACACAAATAAAGTCATTAGAAGTGGTGATTAATACTGTGGGAAATAAGCAAAGTGGTGTGATGGAAGGGGATGGGGAGAAGTTCCTTAGACACTGGAGTGTTCAAGAAAAGTTCTGAGAAGATGTGTAATCCAAGAGCTAAAGGAACCAGCCACAAAAAGGAGTCTAAAGTGGCAAGGACATGATGAACTACAGGAAGATGAGTACCTGATGAAGTTAACAAAAAACTAAATTATTTAAAGACTTTTTCTAATTTAAAATATTTAAACATTTAAAAAGATTATAGACCATAGTAACAAGTTTATACTTCACTCAAAATTCAATGAAAAGCCACTGAGGGTTTTAAATAGGGCAAGACATTATCAGCATGTTCTATAGTAGCTGCGTGGAGATCAACATGTTCTAGGGAGGAGCCAAGATGGCGGAACAGCATGGAAGCTTTTTGTGTGTCTCGCATCCGTGAAATACAGCCAGACCAGCACTAAACCATCCTACACACCTAGAAAACTGATCGGAGGATTAACACAACAATCTGCACAACGTGACCCACAGAATTCAGCAGGTACGTGACGCAAAGAACTGAACTTGGGGAACAAGAAGCCCCGAAAGTTAGGGAACACTTTTTGCAGGTGGAGAGAGGACAGAGACTGGGGAGTGGGAGGAGCATACGGGAAAAGCATCCCTCCCCAAAAGCAGCTGGAGAGAAAGTGGAAAATTGGAAGCAGCCACAGGGACTAAACTAAAAAGGGAGAAAGGAGAAAGGAGAGGGTTTAAATTCCATTAAGACTATAAACAAAGGGAGCATAAAGGCTGCAACCCCACAGCTCGATACCTGGTGGTGCTCTGGTGGGAAGGGCGAATCCCCAGGAACAGAGTGGGGTCCGGGAGGTTCTCGGGCCACACGGGGAAAAGCGGTTCCACTGCTGGAAGGACATTGGGTAGAGACTGTTGAAGCCACCTGGTCCCAGCAGACCCCAGGAGGCAGCCACATTTGCTGGTCCTGGGCAAGGATTTTGAGGGTGAAGCCTGGTGTCAGATGTGTGTTGCGATTTTCCATCGCCCCTGAAACACTGAGGCTACACTGTCCCGCGATTTTTTGGGGGGGGTGGGCTGGCACCTGGCTGCAGTCTCGGGGCACCCGCAAAAGCAGGATCCAGCGGACATTCCTGGGTGCAGCCGAGATTCAGCCATTGCTCGTTCAGCCATCGCTCGGTGAGACCCTCCCGCAGAGGGGCAGAGAGGGTCAAAGCCGCAGTCCTTCGGAAGTAAGGGGCGGGGGAAAACAGCTGCATCTGAGACAAAACTCAGGAGAGAGGTACTGCCTGGGGCCTGGTCACGGAGAGTGGAAAAGCGGGGAGTGGACCACAGCTGAAGACAGAGGACCGGTGCACGACTGCTGATGCAGAACAGACTGTGTGCCTGCGAGGTGCCATTTTTCACCACTCCCGCACATGTGCATGCGCACCTACGAACACCGCAACACTCCACCCCAGTAGGCTACCAGCGCCATCTAGGGGAGAGCGGAGCTGTTACACTGAGCCCTGCCCAACTGGGCCAGCTTTGCTCTTCAAGAACGAACCTCATCACCGGCTTAATCTATGCACTATAAAGAGCTACAAGGACTGACCTCTAGGGGAAAACAAAGCAATTTCACTCCTACTTCAATCTGTTAGCAGGTTCATCTATTCAATTTTTTTTCTCTTTTTCCTTTTTCTCTTTTACAATTCTATTCTTTTTCTTGAATACAGAAAGAGAAAAAACTCATTTTTATTTTCAATTTTTATTAAAAATATCTGTCTTTAATTTTTATTACTATATTTTTTACTTTTGTGTAAATTTTCTCAAATTCTATTTAATTACATCATTTTATTTTAGTCTGCTTCAGTGTACTCACCTTTTCAAATTTTCAATTTCCTATTTTTTCTTTCATTTTCTTTTTTCTCTTTTTCATTTCTTTTTCCTAAATGCAGAAAGAGAAAAACTTCATTTTTAACTTCAGTTTCTTTTAAAACACTTATTTAATTTTTATTACTATATATTTTGCCTTTATGTAAATGTTTTCAAATTCTATGTTATCCCCATCATTTTATTTCAGTCTACTACAGTGTATTCACTTTTTCAAATTTTCAAATGATTTCTTTTTTTTCTCTTTTCCTTTTTTCTTTTTTTATCTTTTTTCTCTTTTTTGTTTCTTTTATTTTTTCTTAAATACAGAAAACGAAAAAATTCATATTTCTTTTTTAATTTGTATTAAAAATATTTTTCTATAATTTTTTCTACTATATTCTCTATTTTGTGTATTTTAGTCTACTTTAGTGTATTCATTTTTTCAAATTCTCAAATGATTTACTTTTTTTTCCTCTCCCCCCCTTTTTTTTTATTTTGTTTCTCTAATCTGTCAACCCACTTTCTACACCCAGACCAAAACACACCTAGGATCTAGCATCATCTATTCGATTTTTGTGTGGGTGTGTTTTTAATTATTAATTTTAATTTTTTATAACTTTAATTTTTTTAATTTCAATTTTTCTACCTCATTAATTCCTTTTCTCCCTTCAAAATGACAAAACGAAGGAATTCACCCCAAAAGAAAGAGCATGAAGAAATGACAGCCAGGGATTTAACCAACACAGACACAAGCAAGAAGTCTGAACCACAATTTAGAATCTCAATAATAAGAATACTACCTGGAGTCAAAAATAGATTAGAATCCGTTTATACAGAGATAAAAGAAGTAAAAAGTAGCCAGAATGAAATTGAAAATACTATAACTGAGCTGCAGTAGCAGATGGTTGCCACGGCAGCAAGGATGGATGAGGCAGAACAGAGAATCACCCATATAGAGGACAAAGCTTATAGAGAATAATGAAGCAGAGCAAAAGAGGGAAATCAAGGCAAAAGAGCACGATTTAAGAATGAGAAAAATCAGTCACTCATTAAAAAGGAACATCAGAATCATAGGGGTCCCAGAGGAGAAGATAGAGAAGTGGGGGTAGAAGGGTTATGTGAGCAAATCATAGTGGAAAACTTTCCTAACCTGGGGAAAGACACAGACACCAAAATCAAGGAAGCACAGAGGACTCGCATTAGATTCAACAAAAACCGACCTTGAACAAGGCATATCACAGTCAAATTCACAAAATACTCAGACAAGGACAGATTCATGAAAGCAGCAAGTGAAAAAATGTCCCTAACCTACAAGGGAAGACAGATCAGGTTTGCAGCAAACCTATCCACAGAAACCTGGCAGTCCAGAAAGGAATGGCAGGATATATTCAGTGTGCTAAATCAGGAAACTATGCAGCCAAGAATTCTTTATCCAGCAAGGATGTCATTCAAAATAGGAGACATAAAAAGTTTCCCAGACAAACAAAAATTAAAGGAGTTGTGAAAACTAAACCAACCCTGTAAGAAATATTAAGGGGGACTTTCTGAGGGGACAAAAGATGAAATATATATATATATATATATATATATATATATATATATATATAATTAAATACCAAGAGCAACAAAAAATTAGAAAGAACCAGAGAACACCACCAGAAACTACAACTCTACAAGCATCATAATGGCAATAAATTCATATCTTTCAGTACTCACTCTAAATGTTAATGGACTCAATGTTCCAATCAAAAGACACAGGGTAACAGAATGGATAAGAAAACAAGATCTATCTATATGCTGTTTACAATAGACCCACTTTACACCTAAAGACACCTTCAGATTGAAAATAAGGGGATGGAGAACCATCTATCATGCTAATGGTCAACAAAAGAAAGCCGGAGAAGCCATACTTATATCAGACAATCTAGACTTTAAAATAAAGACTGTATCAAGAGATGCAGAAGGGCATTATATCATAATCAAGGGGCCTATAGACCAAGAAGACCTAAGAATTGTAAACCTTTATGCGCCAAATGTGAGAGCACCCAAATATATAAATCAATTAATCACAAACATAAAGAAACTCATTGATAGTTATACCATAACAGTAGGAGACTTCAACACCCCACTCACAGCAATGGACACATCATCTAATCAAAAAATCAACAAGGAAACAGTGGTTTTGAATGACACACTGGACCAGATGGACTTAACAGATATATTCAGAACATTTCATCCTAAAGCAGCAGAATATACATTCTTCTCCAGTGCACATGGAACATTCTCAGAATAGACCCTACACTGGGACATAAATCAGCCCTAAGTAAGTACAAAAAGATCGAGATCATACCGTGCATATTTTCAGACCACAATGCTATGAAACTCGAAATCAACCACAAGAAAAAATTTGGAAAGGTAGCAAATACTTGGAGACTGAAGAACATCCTACTAAAGAAAGAATGGGCTGGGGATCCTGGGAAGATGAAGGCGTAGGAGGATGCTGGGCTCACCGTGCATCCTGCTGATCACTTAGATTCCACCTACACCTGCCTAAATAACCCAGAAAACCACCAGAAGACTAGCAGAACGGAGTCTCTGGAGCCAAGCGCAGACAAGAGGCCCACGGAAGAGGGTAGGAAGGGCGGAGAGGCAGTGCACGCTCCACAGACTGGCAGGAGGGAGCCGGGGCGGAGGGGCGGCCCGCTGGGCAAGTAGAACCCCCGAGTCTGGCTTGCAAAAGCGGAGGGGCGGGACGGAGTGTTTTCCGACAGCAAGCAGGACTTGACATCTGGAAGGTTATAAGCTAACAGCTCTGCTCGGAGAACGGGAGGGCTGGAGGACAACGGGAGGGAGAGTTGTTGAGCCCCGGATGACAGAGCTCAGCTTGGCGGGGAACAAAGGCACTGGCCAGCGCCATCTCCCTCGCCCATCCCCCAACCAAAATCCCAAAAGGAACCAGTTTCTGCCAGGGAACTTGCTTGCACCACGCAAACACCCAAAGCTGTGCTTCTGCGGATCCATCCCTCCAGCGGGTCTGACTCCCTCCTGGTGCCACAGGGCCCCTCCTGAAGCAGATCTCCAAAGGAAAAGCGAGCTGAGTCTGCTCCTCCCGCCCCTGTGTACCTTGCCGATCAACCCCAGCTAATACGCCAGACCCCAACACCACAAGCCTGGCAGTATGCAAGTAGCCCAGATGGGCCATGCCACCCCGCAATGAATCCTGCCCCTAGGAGAGGGAAAGAGAAGACACACACCAGTCTGACTGTGGCCCCAGCAGTAGGCTGGGGGCAGACATCAGGTCTGACTGTGGCCCCGCCCACCAACTCAAGTTATTCAAGACAGCACAGGGGAAGTGCCCCACAGTCCCACACCACTCCAGGGACTACCCAAAATGACCAAACGGAAGAATTCCCCTCAGAAAAACGACCAGGAAATAACAACAGCTAATGAACTGACCAAAAATGATTTAAACAATATAACAGAAAGTGAATTTAGAATAATAGTCATAAAATTAATCGCTGGGCTTGAAAACAGAATAAAGGAGAGCAGAGAATCTCTTGCTACAGAGATCAAGGGACTAAGGAACAGCCAGGAGGAGCTAAAAAATGCTATCAATGAGTTGCAAAATAAAATGGAGACAACTACGGCTCGCATTGAAGAGGCAGAGGAGAGAATCGGTGAACTAGAAGATAAAATTATGGAAAAAGAAGAAGCTCAGAAAAAGAGAGATAAAAAAATCCAGGAGTATGAGGGGAAAATTAGAGAACTAAGTGATGCACTAAGGAGAAATAATATACGCATAATTGGTATTCCAGAGGAGGAAGAGAGAGGGAAAGGTGCTGAAGGGGTACTTGAAGAAATAATAGCTGAGAACTTCCCAGATCTGGGGAAGGAAAAAGGCATTGAAATCCAAGAGGCACAGAGAACTCCCTTCAGATGTAACTTGAATCGATCTTCTGCACGACATATCATAGTGAAACTGGCAAAATACAAGGATAAAGAGAAAATTCTGAAAGCAGCTAGAGATAAACGTGCTCTAACATGTAAAGGGAGACCTATAAGACTCATGACCGATCTCTCTACTGAAACTTTGCAGGCCAGAAAGGAATGGCAGGAGATCTTCAATGTGATGAACAGAAAAAAAATGTGCAGCCAAGAATCCTTTATCCAGCAAGTCTGTCATTTGGAATAGGAGAGATAAAGGTCTTCCCAAACAAACAAAAACTGAAGGAATTCATCACCACTAAACAAGCCCTCCAAGAAATCCTAAGGGGGATCCTGTGAGACAAAGTACCAGAGACATCACTACAAGCATGAAACCTACGGACATCACAATGACTCTAAACCCATATCTTTCTGTAATAACACTGAATGTAAATGGACTAAATGCGCCAACCAAAAGACATAGGGTATCAGAATGGATAAAAAAAAGACCCATCTATTTGCTGTCTACAAGACACTCATTTTAGACCTGAGGACACCTTCAGATTGAGAGTGAGGGGATGGAGAACTATTTATCATGCCACTGGAAGTCAAAAGAAAGCTGGAGTAGCCATACTTATATCAGACAAACTAGACGTTAAATTAAAGGCTGTAACAAGAGATGAAGAAGGGCATTATATAATAATCACAGGGTCTATCCATCAGGAAGAGCTAACAATTATAAATGTCTATGCGCCGAATACCAGAGCCCCCAAATATATAAAACAATTACTCACAAACATAAGCAACCTTATTGATAAGAATGTGGTAATTGCAGGGGACTTTAACACTCCACTTACAGAAATGGATAGATCATCTAGACACACAGTCAATAAAGAAACAAGGGCCGTGAATGACACGTTGGATCAGATGGACTTGACAGATATATTTAGAACTCTGCATCCCAAAGCAACAGAATATACTTTCTTCTCGAGTGCATATGGAACATTCTCCAAAATAGATCACATACTGGGTGACGAAACAGCCCTCCATAGGTATACAAGAATTGAAATCATACCATGCATACTTTCAGACCACAATGCTATGAAGCTTGAAATCAACCACAGGAAAAAGTCTGGAAAACCTCCAAAAGCATGGAGGTTAAAGAACACCCTACTAAAGAATGAATGGGTCAACTAGGCAATTAGAGAAGAAATTTAAAAATATATGGAAAAAAATGAAAATGAAAATACAACAATCCAAACGCTTTGGGACGCAGCGAAGGCAGTCCTGAGAGGAAAATACATTGCAATCCAGGCCTATCTCAAGAAACAAGAAAAATCCCAAATACAAAATCTAACAGCACACCTAAAGGAAATAGAAGCAGAACAGCAAAGACAGCCTAAGTCCAGCAGAAGAAGAGAAATAATAAAGATCAGAGCAGAAATAAACAATATAGAATCTAAAAAAACTGTAGAGTAGATCAACGAAACCAAGAGTTGGTTTTTGAAAAAAGAAACCAAATTGACAAACCTCTAGCCAGGCTTCTCAAAAACAAAAGGGAGATGACCCAAATAGATAAAATCATGAATGAAAATGGAATTATTACAACCAATCCCTCAGAGATACAGGCAATTATCAGGAATACTATGAAAAATTATATGCCAACAAACTGGACAACCTGGAAGAAATGGACAAATTCCTAAACACCCACACGTAAAACGAATTATCCACCATGATCAAGTGGGATTCATTCCTGGGATGCAGGGCTGGTTCAACATTCGCAAATCAATCAATGTGATACATCACATTAATAAAAGAAAAGATAAGAACCATATGATCCTGTCAATCGATGCAGAAAAGGACTTTGACAAAATTCAGCACCCTTTCTTAATAAAAACCCTCGAGAAAGTCGCGACAGAAGGAACATACTTAAACATCATAAAAGCCATTTATGAAAAGCCCACAGCTAACATCATCCTCAGTGGAAAAACTGAGAGCTTTTTCCCTGAGATCAGGAACACGACAAGGATGTCCATTCTCACCGCTGTTGTTTAACATAGTGTTGGAAGTCCTAGCATCAGCAATCAGACAACAAAAGGAAATCAAAGGCATCAAAATTGGCAAAGATGAAGTTAAGCTTTCGCTTTTTGCAGATGACATGATATTATATATGGAAAATCCAATAGACTCCACCAAAAGTCTGCTAGAACTGATACATGAATTTAGCAAAGTTGAAGGATACAAAATCAATGTACAGAAATCAGTTGCATTCTTATACACTAATAATGAAGCAACAGAAAGACAAATAAAGAACTGATCCCATTCACAATTGCACCAAGAAGCATAAAATACCTAGGAATACACCTAACCAAAGATGTAAAAGATCTGTATGCTGAAAACTATAGAAATCTTATGAAGGAAATTGAAGAAGATATAAAGAAATGGAAAAACATTCCATGCTCATGGATTGGAAGAATAAATATTGTCAAAATGTCAATACTACCCAAAGCTATCTACACATTCAATGCAATCCCAATCAAAATTGCACCAGCATTCTTCTCGAAACTAGAACAAGCAATCCTAAAATTCATATGGAACCACAAAAGGCCCCGAATAGCCAAAGTCATTTTGAAGAAGAAGACCAAAGCAGGAGGCATCACAATCCCAGACTTTAGCCTCTCTACAAAGCTGTCATCATCAAGACAGCATGGTATTGGCACAAAAACAGACACATAGACCAATGGAATAGAATAGAAACCCCAGAACTAGACCCACAAACGTATGACCAACTAATCTTTGACAAAGCAGGAAAGAACATCCAATGGAAAAAAGACAGTCTCTTTAACAAATGGTGCTGGGAGAACTGGACAGCAACATGCAAAAGATTGAAACTAGACCACTTTCTCACACCATTCACAAAAATAAACTCAAAATGGATAAAGGACCTGAATGTGAGACAGGAAACCATCAAAACCCTAGAGGAGAAAGTAGGAAAAGACCTCTCTGACCTCAGCCGTAGCATTCTCTTACTCGATACATCCCCAAAGGCAAGGGAATTAAAAGCAAAAATGAATTACTGGGACCTTATGAAGATAAAAAGCTTCTGCACAGCAAAGGAAACAACCAACAAAACTAAAAGGCAACCAATGGAATGGGAAAAGATATTTGCAAATGACATATCGGACAAAGGGCTAGTATCCAAAATCTATAAAGAGCTCACCAAACTCCACACCCGAAAAACAAATAACCCAGTGAAGAAATGGGCAGAAAATATGAATAGACACTTCCCTAAAGAAGACATCCGGATGGCCAACAGGCACATGAAAGGATGCTCAACATCACTCCTCATCAGGGAAATACAAATCAAAACCACACTGAGATATCACCTCACGCCAGTCAGAGTGGCCAAAATGAACAAATCAGGAGACTATAGATGCTGGAGAGGATGTGGAGAAACGGGAACCCTCTTGCACTGTTGGTGGGAATGCAAATTGGTGCAGCCGCTCTGGAAAGCAGTGTGGAGGTTCCTCAGAAAATTAAAAATAGACCTACCCTATGACCCAGCAATAGCACTGCTAGGAATTTACCCAAGGGATACAGGAGTACTAATGCATAGGGGCACTTTTGCCTCAATGTTTATAGCAGCACTCTCAACAATAGGCAAATTATGGAAAGAGCCTAAATGTCCATCAACTGATGAATGGATAAAGAAATTGTGGTTTATGTACACAATGGAGGACTACATGGCAATGAGAAAGAATGAAATATGGCCCTATGTAGCAATGTGGATGGAACTGGAGAGTGCGATGCTAAGTGAAATAAGCCATACAGAGAAAGACAGATACCATATGGTTTCACTCTTATGTGGATCCTGAGAAACTTAACAGAAACCCATGGGGGAGGGGAAGGAAAAAAAAAAAGAGGTTAGAGTGGAAGAGAGCCAAAGCATAAGAGACTGTTAAAAACTGAGAACAAACTGAGGGTTGATGGGGTGTGGGATGGAGGGAAGGGTGGGTGATGGGTATTGAGTAGGGCACGTTTTGGGATGAGCACTGGGTGTTGTATGGAAACCAATTTGACAATAAACTTCATATATTGAAAAAATAAATAAATAAAGATGAGGAAACTGAGGATAATGAAGACAAAGACTAAAAAAAAAAAAAAGAATGAATGGGCTAACCAAGCAGTTAAAGAAGAAATTAAAAAGTATATGGAAGTCAATGAAAGTGATAGCACCACAACCCAAAACCACTGGGACGCAGCAAAGGCAGTCACAAGAGGAAAGTATATAGCAATCCAGGCCTTCCTAAAAAAGGAAGAAAGATCTCAGATACACAACCTAAACTTATGCCTTAAGGAGCTGGAAAAAGAACAGCAAATAAAACCCTAAATCAGCAGAAGACAGGAAACAATAAAGATTAGAGCAGAAATTAATGCTATTGAAATGGAAAACAAACAAACAGAACAGATCAATGAAACCAGAAGCTGGTTCCTTGAAAGAATTAACAAAATTGATAAACCACTAGCCAGTTGAATCAAAAAGGAAAAGGAAAGGACCCAAATAAGTAAAATAAGAATGAAAGAGGAGAAATCACAACCAACACAACAGAAATAAAAACAATAGTAAGAGAATATTATGAGCAATTATATGCCAATAAAATGGGCAATCTGGAAGAAATGGACAAATTCTTAGAAACATATACACTACCAAAACTGAAACAGGAAGAAATAGAAAATTTGAACACCCATAACCAGTAAGGAAATCAAATTAGTAATCAAAACTCTGCCAAAAAAACAAGATCCCAGGACCAGATGGCTTTCCAGGGGAATTCTACCAAACATTTAAGGAAGAGTTAACACCTATTCTCTTGAAACTGTTCCAAAAAATAGAAATTGTAGGAAAACTTCCAAACTCATTCTATGAAGCCAGCATTACCTTGGTTCCAAAATCAGACAGAGACTCCACCAAAAAGGAGAACTATAGACCAATTTCCCTGATGAACATGGATGCAAAAATCCTCAACAAGATATTAGCCAACCGGATCCAACAATACATTAAAAACAATTATTCACCACAACCAAGTGGGATTTATACCTGGGATGCAGGGCTGGTTCAATATCTGAAAAACAATTAACACGATTCATCACATCAATTAAGGAAAGGACAAGAGCCATATGATCCTCTCAATAGACGCAGAGAAAACATTTGACGAAATACAGCATCCTTTCTTGATAAAAACCCTCAAGAAAGTAGTGATAGAAGGATCATACCTCGAGATCTTAAAAGCCATATATGAACGACCCAACGCTAATATCGTCTTCAATGGGGAAAAACTGAAAGCTTTCCCCCTAAGGTCAGGAACAAGACAGGGATGTCCACTCTTGCCACTGTTATTCAACATAGTATTAGAAGTCTTAGCCTCTGCAATCAGACAACACAAAGAAATAAAAGGCATCCAAATTGGCCAGGAGGAGGTCAAACTTTCACTCTTCGTAGATGACATGATACTCTATGGAAAACCCAAAAGATTCAACAAAAAAACTGCTAGAACTGATCCATGAATTCAGCAAAGTCACAGGATATAAAATCAATGCACAGAAATCGGTTGCATTCCTATACACCAACAATGAAGCAACAGAAAGAGAAATCAAGGAAGCAATCCCATTTACAGTTGCACAAAAAACCATAAAATACCTAGGAATAAATCTAACCAAAGAGGTGAAAAATCTATACACTGAAAACTATAGAAAGCTAATGAAGGAAATTGAACAAGACACAAAGAAATGGAAAAAGATTCCACGCTCCTGGATAGGAAGAACAAATATTGTTAAAATGTCAATACTACCCAAAACAATCTACATATTCAATGCAATCCCTATCAAAATAACACCAGCATTCTTCACAGAGCCAGAACACATAATCCTAAAATTTGTATGGAACCAGAAAAGATCCCAAACAGCCAAAGCAATCTTGAAAAAGAAAACCAAAGCAGGAGGCATCACAATCCTGGACTTCAAGCTATACTACAGAGCTGTAATCATCAAGACAGTATGGTACTGGCAGAAGAACAGACACTCAGATCAATGGAATAGAATAGGGAACCCAGAACTGGACCCACAAACGTATGGGCAACTAAAATTTGACAAAGCAGGAAAGTATATCCAACGGAATAAAGACAGTCTCTTCAGCAAGTGGTGCTGGGAAAACTGGACAGCGACATGCAGAAGAATGAACCTGGACCACTTTCTTACACCATACACAAAAACAAATTCAAAGTGGATTGAAGACCTCAGTGTAAGACAGGAAGCCATCAAAATCCTGAGGGGAAAGCAGGCAAAAACCTCTTTGATCTTGCCGGCGGCAATTTCTTACTCAACACATCTCTGGAGGCAAGGGAAACAAATGCAAAAATGAACTACTGGGACTTCATCAAAATAAAAAGCTTCTGCACAGTGAAGGAAACAATCCGCAAAACTAAAAGGCAACCGACAGAATGGGAGAAGATATTTGCAAATGACATATCAGATAAAGGGTTAGTATCCAAAATCTATCAAACTTATCAAACTCAACACCCAGAAAACAAATAACCCAGTGAAGAAATGGGCAAAAGACATGAATAGACACTTCTCCAAAGAAGACATCCAGATGGCCAACAGATACATCAAAAAATGCTCAACATCACTCATCATCAGGGAAATACAAATCAAAACCACAATGAGATACCACCTCACACCTGTCAGAATGGCTAACATTAACAACTCAGGCAATAACAATGTTGGTGAGGATGTGGAGAAAGAGGATCTCTTTTGTATTGTTGGTGGGAATGCAAGCTGGTTCAGCCACTCTGGAAAGGAGTATGGAAGTTCCTCAAAAACTAAAAATAGAACTACCCTACGACCCAGCAAGTGCACTAGTAGGCATTTATCCAAGGAATACAGGTGTGCTGTTTTGAAGGGACACATGCACCCCCATGTTTATAGCAGCACCATCAACAATAGCCAAAGTATGGAAAGAGCCCAAATGTCCATCGATGGATGAATGGATAAAGAAGAGGTGGTATATATATGCAATGGAGTATTACTCAGCAATCAAAAAGAATGAAATCTTGCCATTTGCAACTACGTGGATGGAACTGGAGGGTATTATGCTAAGTGAAATTAGTCAGAGAAAGACAAAAATCATATGACTTCACTCATATGAGGACTTTAAGAGACAAAACAGATGAACATAAGGGAAGGGAGACAAAAATCATATGAAAACAGGGAGGGGGACAAAACAAAAGAGACTCATAAATATGGAGAACCAACTGAGAGTTGCTGGAGAGGTTGTGGGAGGGGGGATGGGTTAAATGGGTAAGGGGCATTAAAGGATCTACTGAAATCATTGCTTCACTATATACTAACTAATTTGGATGTAAATTTAAAAAATGAAAAATAAAGTTAAATCTATAGTAAACAATAAAAAAAAATCAAACATGTTCTATAGTGGCTGCATGGAGAGACAACTGTAGGGGGATAAGACTGGAAGCAGCCAGTAGTAGTCTGTGCAAAGATAATTGTATCTGAGACCAGGAGGCAGGAGTAAGAGTCAAAAGATTAGTTTTCAGTTTACTACAGCAATTCATGTTAGTAATAATGGTATCTTAGACTAGATTGGTAGTTCATAACTGGGTAAAATCATGCCCCACACAAAGAAGCACTTAGTAACATCTAGAGACATTTTTTGTTTCACAACTGGAAAGATACTACTGACATCTAGTGGGTAGAGGCCAAGAATGCTGGTAAACATCCTATAATGTACAGGATTATCTCCCTGAAAAAAAAGAATTATCTAATCCATGATGCCAATGCCAAGGTTGAAAAACCTAGAACTAGATGAGATTTGGTGGGGAGAACAGAATTGGAGAAAAATCGAGAGGTTTGGGATGTATTTTAGAAGTAGTACTGACAGTAAATGAAAAAGTGGGTTAAATAAAGTATGAATCCTAGGTGTTTGACTTGGAAAACTGGGTAGGTTATGGTGCCATTTACCAAGATAATGACAGTTTCAGGGGAAAAAAGTAATAAAGGAATAAAGAGCACACTCAAGTAGTCAGTTTGAAACACATTGTATTCAAGATAACTATTAGATATCCAGATACAGATCTCAAGTAGGCCACTAGGTACAGGGATTTGAACTCATAGTTAAAATCTAGGCACAAATATAAAATTGATAGTTGTCAGCATTTTAACTGTATTCAAAGACATGGAATTGAGTGAGATCACATGAAGAGAAAGGTGGAAGAAGAGATGAAAAGGAAGAGAAGGGAAGACAGTGAAAGAGAAGGCAAGGGAAGAACATTTATCACTAAACCTTAAGAGGCTCAGACTTTTCTAAAGATAATAAAGAAAACCAGAAGGAACCATCAGGGAGGTAACAGCAACACCAGGAGAGTGGTATCATGAAAGCCAAGAGAGTAGAGGAAAGTGCTTCGAGAAAGAGGCAGTGGTTAAGGATACAAACGCTACCCAAAGGCTGAATAAGATGAAGACCAAATATTGTACCTTAGCACTGGCATCATAGAGGTCACTAGAGGCCTGAAGAGAGAGCAGTTTCAGTGGAGTGTGGGGCAGAAGCCATTGTGATATGCGTAAATGGGAGGTGAAGAAACAGAGATAATGCAAACAACTCCCATGAAAGACAGTCAAGAAATAAGGCAGGTACTGGATGAAGACGTAGAGTCAAGAGAAGTTTGTTGTTTCCTAATGTGGACCATGTTGGTATGCTGATAGAAATCATCCAAGAAAAAGAGATGGCAAGATAACTGGAAAAGGAAGTCTTTAAGAAAGTAAAAACAGAATGGAATCCAGAACAAAAGTAGACAAGTTGTCTATTAGTAGGAATATGAATACTTCTTCCATCATAACAAGAAGAAAATGAGTCCAGGTGCAACTGTGTTGAGAAGATAAGAGAGTTCTCTGAAAATGGCTTTTATTTTCTTCATGTTGTTTCAGTTAAGGAAGGTAAGGTTGTCATTCGGAAAGAGTGGGGAAAAGGAAAAGATCCCAACTGAGAGAATACCAAGTGAGGATCCCTAGCTAGGTCCATATGTGCCCTGAAGCTATGACTGTCCTCAGCACCAAGGTTAAGTGCCCACAGTAATACAGGCACCCCCCTGGAAACAACCCTCTGAATGTCTCCACTGTAACCAAGACGCTGAGAGTTACTGGAAATGATCATACAGCAGAACAATAGGAATTCTTGGAAATGCCTGTCCCAGACCACTTGTCTCTTGTCATCATGCTCACTCACAATCCAGAAGATTATGTTATGTATCCTCTGGCCTAAAATCTCAGTCTCTTTCCTTCTCTCTAAACTCTTAGTAAATGAACTAGCCTACTATTTCACAGTGCAAAAAACCCCATCAACTTGATTCCCTTAATTTACTGCCATCATATCTACAAATCAACCTATGTCTGTTCCCATCTTCTTCTCCTTTATTTCTGTTATAATGACCTAGTCAAAGACCAGTCCCTCCATGTGTGCTCTCGCTGCTCCTCCCCTGCTTGCTCTCTGTCTCTGTCTCTCTCTCTCTCTCAAAAATGAGTAAACATTAAAAAATATATTTTGGGGGGTTTTCATTTCAACTTTTATATCTTTAAAGAAAAAACCAGGGGCCAATATGGCAGAATAGCATGGAAATCTTTTTTGTGTCTCCCATCCATGAAAGACAGCCAGATCAACACTAAACCATCTTGCACACCTAGAAAACTGATTTGAGGATTAACAACAATATGCACAACCTGGAACCACAGAACTGAGCAGGTATGTGGCATGGAGAGGTGAACTGGGGGAGAGAGAAGCTGTGGAGGGCTGAGAACTGTTTTTGCTTGTGGAGAGAGAACAGAGACAAGGGAAGAGTGCAGGAAAAGCACCCCCACCAAAAGCAGCTGGAGAGAAAGTGGAAAATTGGAAACAGCCATGGGGACTGTCGCGGCCGGCGTGACAAACACTGAGATCAGGGTCTTGAGGGTAGGGAAATGCAAGAAAAAAAGAGAGAAGAGAAAGTTTGGGAACAGGAGGGTCCCCTGGGCTGATGGCCCAAGTGACGACTTTATTGTTGCTGTACACAATCTTTTATAACCAGACTCTTATGGGTTAGGTCATTCTAAGAATAAACAGGTTTCACATAATTGCTGCCCACCAAAACATTTAGTTCTGTGTTTCTTGTGCATTTTCTAGATGGGTCACAAGACCTTGTTGATAAGATTGCTAGCAAAACACAATTCCCATGTTTGTTTCTATCTGACTCGGGGTAGGAAAAGGGAGGTAGCATTACTGCCAACACCTGCAGACCACAGGCTTCAGGAATTAACTTTCTCAGCCTTGACAAGGCTTTCGTATGCCCTTGAGAGTGGGGGAATGGGAGGGGGAACCACTGGGTTGGCTTGAGTCAACAGGGAACATTGCTCGACCCGGTCTCAGCCTGGCACGGGGGCCCGGCCCCCCACAGGGACTAAACAAAAAAGGGAGAAAGGAGAAAGGAAAGGGTTTAAATTCCATTAAGACTCTATAAAGAGGGGGAGTGCAGAGTCTGAAACTCTGCATCCCGATACCTGGCAGTGCTCTGGTGCGAAGGGCGAATACCCAGGAGCAGAGAGTGAGGTCCAGGGGGTCCGAAGGCAACATGGGGAGAGGCAGTTCCCCTGCTGGGAGGACATTTGGTAGAGGCTGTGTGACCCCCCAACAGGCAAAGATCCCAGGAGACCCTGGAGGACAACCATTCTCCCTGGTGTTGGAACAAGGATGTTAAGGGTGAAGCCTAGTGCCAGATATATGTTGTGATTTTCCATATCCCTGAAATGCTGCTGCTACACAATCACGTGAACTTTTTCTGGGGTAGGCTGGCACCCAGCCGCAGTCTCTGGGCATCAGCAACAGCACTGTCCCGCAAACATTCCTGGGTGCAGCCGGCACCTGGCCATTTCTCGGTGAGACTCTTCCCCAGAAGATCTGAATGGGTCAAAGCCGTAGTTCCTCAAAAGTGAGGGGTTGGGAAATACAGCAGCACCTGAGATAAAACTCAGGAGGGAGATGCCGCCTGGCAACCTCACAGCTTGGACACGGACAATGTAAAAGTCGGGAGTGGATGCAAGCCAGAGACAAAGGACGGGTGTACAATTGCTGATCAGGAAGAACAGAGTTCCAATACTAGAGACTGAGTAGTTGGGTGACGCCATTTTCACCCCTCCTGAGCATGCACATACAACAATCCACCCCAGTAAACTAAGCAGTGCCATCTAGTGGAGAACAGAGCCATTACACTAAGACCAGCCCAACTGGGCCAACCTCACTCTTCAAAAACCCAAGTCTCTCAGCCTGTTTACTTTACAGACTATACAGTGCTTCATAGTTTGACTTCTAGGGGAAAACAATATAATTTGAATCATATTTCAGTCTGTTTGCTGGTCCATCTATTCAGTTTTATTTTCTTTTTCTTGAATACAGAAAGAGAAAAAAAATTATTTTTATTTTCAATTTTTATTAAAAATATTTTTCTTTAATTTTTTCTACTGTATGTTTTACTTTTTTGTATATTTTTCAAATTCTATTTTACTTCCATCATTCATTTTGTTCTATTTCATTGTATTATTTTTTTCAAATTTCAAACTTTTTTTTCCTTTTTTCCTTTTTCTTTTTTTTCATTTCTTTCCTTATCTTTCTCTTTTTTCTCCAATCCAAAAAGCTCTTTTCAATAACCAGACCAAAATACAACTTGGATGTAGCATCATTTATTTGTTTTTTTTTTCTTTTTTTAAATTTTTAAATTTTAATTTTTTTACCTTATTATTTCCTTTTCTTCCTTCAAAATGACAAAACGAAGGAATTCATCTCAAAAGAGAGAGCAGGAAGAAATGACAGCCAGGGACTTAATCAACACATATATAAGCAAGATGTCTTAACCAGAATTTAGAATCACCATAATAAGAATACTAGCTGTGGTTGAAAATAGATTAGAATCGCTTTCTGCAGAGATAAAAGAAGTAAACACTAGTCAGGATGAAATAAAAAATGCTATAACTGAGCTGCAATCTCAAATCACTGCCACGGCATCAAGGATGGATGAGGCAGAGCAGCGAAACAGTGATAGAGAGGACAAATTTATGGAGAATAATGAAGCAGGAAAAAAAATAGGGAGACTAAGGCAAAAGAGCCTAATTTAAGAATTAGAGGAATCAGTGACTCATTAAAAAGGAGCGACAACAGAACCATAGGGGTCCCAGAAGATGAAGAGAGAGAAAAAGGGGTAGAAGGGTTCTGTGAGCAAATCATAGCAGAAAACTTTCTTAACCTGGGGAAAGACACGGGACATCAAAATCCAGGAAGCACAGAGGACTCCCATTAGATTCAACAAAAACGGACCATCGACAAGGCATATCATAGTCAGATTCAAAAAATATACAGGCAAAGAAAGAATCATGAAAGCAGCAAGGGAAAAAAGTCCTTAACCTACAAGGGAAGACATCTCAGATTTGCAGCAGATCTATCCACAGAAACTTGGCAAGCCAGAAAGGAGTGGCTTATATCCAGAAAGGATATATTCAAGGTGCTGAATCAGAAATATATGCAGCCAATAATTCTTTATACAGCAAAGCTGTCATTCAAAATAGAAGGAGAAATCAAAAGTTTCCCAGAGGGGCGCCTGGGTGGCTCAGTCAGTTAAGTGTCTGACTGTGGCTCAGGTCATGATCTTGTGGTCCGTGAGTTCGAGCCCTGCATCAGGCTCTGTGCTGATAGCTCAGAGCCTAGAGCCTGTTTCAGATAATGTGTCTCCCTCTCTCTCTGACCCTCCCCCGTTCATGCTCTGTTTCTCTTGGTCTCAAAAATAAATAAACATTTAAAAAAGTTATTTTTTTAAAGTTTCCCAGACAAACAAAAATTAAGGAGATCGTAACTACTAAATCAACCTGCAAAAAAAATTTTAGGGGGACTCTCTGAGGGGCGAAAAAATGGGGGAAAAAAAGGACCAAAAGCGACAAAGACTAGAAAGGACCAGAGAACCACCAGAAACTCCAACTCTACAGGCAACAAAATAGCAATAAATTCATATCTTTCAGCACTCACTCTAAACACCAATGGACTAAATGCTCAATCAAAAGACATAGGGTAATAAAATGAATAAGAAAACAAGATCCATCTATATGCTGTTTACAAGAGACACACTTTAGACCTAAAGACACCTTCAGATTGAAAGTAAGGGGATGTAAAACCATCTATCATGCTAATAGTTGCCAAAAGAAAGCCAGAGTAGCCATACTTATATCAGACAATCTAGACTTTAAAATAAAACTAACAAGAGATGAAGAAGGGCATTCTATCATAATTAAGGGGTCTAGCCCCCAAGAAGACATAACATTGTAAACATTTATGTGCCAAATGTGGAGCACCCAAATATATAAATCGATTAATCGCAAACATAAAGAAACTCATTGATAGTAATACCATAATAGTAGGGGACTTCAAAACCCCACTTACAGCAAAGGACAGATCATCTAAACAGAAAATCAACAAGAAAACAACGGCTTTGAATGACACACTGGACCAGAAGGACTTAACAGATATATTGAGACATTTCATCCTAAAGCAAAATACACATTCTTCTCCAGTGCACACGGAATATTCTCCAGAATAGATGACATACTGGGATACAAATCAGCCCTCCACAAGTATAAAAAGATTGAGATATTATTGTGCATATTTTCAGACCACAATGCTATGAAACTTGAAATCAACCACAGAAAAAATTTGGAAAGATAATACTTAGAGACTAAAGAACATCCTACTAAAGAATGAATGAGCTGACCAAGAAGTTAAAGAGGAAATTAAAAAGAAGATGGAAGCCAATGAAAATGATAACACCACAGCCCCAAAACTCTGGGATGCAGCAAAGGCGGTCAAAAGAAGGAAGTATATAGCAATCCAGGCCTCCGTAAAGAAAGAAGAAAGGTCTCAGCTACACAACCTAACGTAATTTGCTGGAAAAAGAACAGTAAATAAAACCCAAAAACAGCAAAAGACAGGAAACAATAAACATTACAGCAGAGATCAATGCTATCAAAACCAAAACAAACAAACAAACAAACAGTGGAACAGATCAATGAAAACAGAAGCTGGTTCTTTGAAAGAATTAACAAAATTGATAAATCCCTAACTAGTTTGATCAAAAAGAAAAAGGAAAGGACCCAAATAATAAAATCAAGAATTAAAGAGGAGAGATCACAACCAAAACAGCAGAAATACAAACAATAATAAAAGAATATTACGAGCAAATATATGCCAATAAAATGGGCATTCTGGTAGAAATGGACAAATTCCTAGAAACATATAAACTACCAAAACTGAAAGAGGAAGAAATAGAAAATTTGAACAGACACATAACCAGTAAGAAATCAAATTAGTAATCAAAAATCTCCCAAAAAACAAGACTCCAGGGCCGGTTGGCTTTCCAGGGGAATTCTACCAAACATTTAAGGAAGAGTTAACACCTATTCTCTTGAAGCTATTCCAAAAAATAGAAATGGAAGGAAAACTTCCAAACTCCTTCTGGGAAGCCAGTATTACCTTGATTCCAAAACCAGACAGAGACCCCACCAAAAAGGAGAACTATAGACCAATTTCCCTGATGAACATGGATGCAAAAATCCTCAACAAGATATTAGCCAACCGGATCCAACAATACATTAAAAACAATTATTTGCCACAAGAGTGGGATTTATACCTGGGATGCAGGGCTGGTTCAATATCTGAAAAACAATTAACATGATTCATCACATCACTAAAAGAAAGGACAAGAGCCATATGATCCTCTCAATAGATGCAGAGAAAGCATTTGAGAAAATATAGCATCCTTTCTTGATAAAAACCTTCAAGAAAGTAGTGATAGAAGGATCATACCTCGAGATCTTAAAAGCCATATATGAACGACCCAACGCTAATATCGTCCTCAATGGGGAAAAACTGAAAGCTTTCCCCCTAAGGTCAGGAACAAGACAGGGATGTCCACTCTTGCCACTGTTATTCAACATAATATTGGAAGTCTTATCCTCTGCAATCAGACAACACAAAGAAATAAAAGGCATCCAAATTGGCCAGGAGGAGGCCAAACTCTCACTCTTTGCAGATGACATGATACTCTATGGAAAACCCAAAAGATTCAACAAAAAAACTGCTAGAACTGATCCATGAATTCAGCAAAGTCGCAGGATATAAAATCAATGCACAGAAATCGGTTGCATTCCTATACACC
>NC_064811.1:55579148-55661263 GCF_023721935.1 Panthera uncia
CTAACCAAAGAGGTGAAAAATCTATACACTGAAAACTATAGAAAGCTGATGAAGGAAATTGAACAAGACACAAAGAAATGGAAAAAGATTCCACGCTCCTGGATAGGAAGAACAAATATTGTTAAAATGTCAATACTACCCAAAACAATCTACATATTCAATGCAATCCCTATCAAAATAACACCAGCATTCTTCACAGAGCCAGAACACATAATCCTAAAATTTGTATGGAACCAGAAAAGATCCCAAATAGCCAAAGCAATCTTGAAAAAGAAAACCAAAGCAGGAGGCATCACAATCCCAGACTTCAAGCTATATTACAAAGCTGTAATCATCAAGACAGTATGGTATGAGCGCAAACGCAGACACTCAGATCAATGGAACAGAATAGAGAACCCAGAAATGGACCCACAAACGTGTGGCCATAAAGACAGACTCTTTAGCAAGTGGTGCTGGGAAAACTGGACAGCGACATGCAGAAGAATGAACCTGGACCACTTTCTTACACCATACACAAAAATAAACTCAAAGTGGATTAAAGACCTAAATGTAAGACAGGAAGCCATCAAAATCCTGAGGGGAAAGCAGGCAAAAACCTCTTTGACCTTGGCTGCAGCAACTTCTTACTCAACACGTCTCCAGAGGCAAGGGAAACAAAAGCAAAAATGAACTATTTGGACCTTATGAAAATAAAAAGCTTCTGCACAGTGAAGGAAACAATCAGCAAACTAAAAGGCAACCAATGGAATGAGAGAAGATATTTGCAAATGACATATCAGATAAAGGTTAGTATCCAAAATCTGTAAAGAACTTATTAAACTTAACACCCAAAAAACAAATAATCCAGTGAAGAAACGGGCAAAAGACATGAATAGACACTTCTCCAAAGAAGACATCCAGATGGCCAACAGATACATCAAAAAATGCTCAACATCACTCATCATCAGGGAAATACAAATCAAAACCACAATGAGATACCACCTCACACTTGTCAGAATGGCTAACATAAACAACTCAGGCAGCAACAGATGTTGGCAAGGTTGCGGAGAGAGAGGATCTCTTTTGCACTGCTGGCGGGAATGCAAGCTGGTTCAGCCACTCTGGAAAGGAGTATGGAAGTTCCTCAAAAAACTAAAAATAGAACTACCCTACGACCCAGCAAGTGCACTAGTAGGCATTTATCCAAGGGATACAGGTGTGCTGTTTCAAAGGGACACATGTCCCCCCATGTTTATAGCAGCACTATCAACAATAGCCAAAGTATGGAAAGAGCCCAAATGTCCATCAATGGATGAATGGATAAAGAAGAGGTGGTATATATATATATACAATGGAGTATTACATGGCAATCAAAAAGAATGAAATCTTGCCATTTGCAACTATGTAGATGGAACTAGAAGGTATTATGCTAAGCAAAATTAGTCAGTCAGAGAAAGACAAAAATCATATGACTTCACTCATATGAGGTCTTTAAGAGACAAAACAGATGAACATAAGGGAAGGGAAGCAAAAATAATATAAAAACAGGGCAAGGAACAAAACAGAAGAGACTCATAAATTTGGAGAACAAACTGAGGGTTACTGGAGGGGTGGTAGGAGGAGAGATGGGCTAAATTGGTAAAGGGCATTAAGGAATCTACTCCTGAAATCATTGTTGCAGTATATGCTAACTAACTTGGATATAAATTAAAATAAGTAAATAAATAAATAAATAAACAAACAAACAAACAAATAAATAAAAGGGGGAAAAATAAAGAAAAAACAAAAAAAAAATATTTTTAAAGAGAAAAAGTCATAGAACTAAATTATATACACACATAAGAGCTAGCTTAGGCCTCCCAGTAAAATAAAGGTCAAATAAAAAAACATTGCCATCATTTGAATACTTTTTTTTTCCCTAAAATTTAGTGATAGTTTTTTAGGCTTACCCTTCTCTCTGATCAATCCCATGACAATAGCAAAGGAAAGGTAGAACCAAAGAGCATAATCTGATTCACCTGCAGTCAGTCCAACTTCATCTCAATGCAAGTCTGATCAAATTCATTTTTCCCAAATAGCTGATGAGAAGAAAATAGCTCCGTCCTAAACTCATTCAGAAATAGTTGGTCAGCCAAGACTTGGCTCTTCACAAATTTGGATACAGAGAACCACCCCAGCCAAAAGTCATCCCCAAATGGCTATTCATTCAAGACCTAGTTCTACACAAACTTATCTGAAATCACCTTCCCAGAAAAGAGTTTCCTGTCCAAAGCTCATCCAAAGGCAGCTCCTTACCCCAGACCTGACTCAACAAAAATTCATAAAAGAAAGGCTGACCTACAAAGAATTCTCTTGTCCAAGGAAGTTATTCAGCAAGGAGCCACTTCAAACAAACTTATTTGAAACAAGTTAATATACAAAGAGCTATACCATCAAAAACTCATCCAGAAACAGCTGCCTCTTAGGGGCACCTGTGTGGCTCAGTCAGTTAAGTGTCCAACTTCAGCTCAGGTCATGATCTCACAGCTTGTAAATTTGAGCCCTGCATCAGGTTCTGTGCTGACAGCTCAGAGCCTGGAACCTGCTTCGGATTCTGTGTGTCTCCCTCTCTCTCTCTCTGCCCCTGCCCACTCCTCTCTCTCAAAAATAAATAAACATTAAACATTTTTTTAATTGAAAAAAACAGATTCTAACAAAATTCATCTAAAACTAACTTATCAGAAGACCATTTCCTTATTCATAGCTGATCCAAAAACAGCTGTTGAGTTAAGACCTGGATGTACACAAATCCACTGAAAAATAATTAATAAGCAAAGAGCCAACCCATCTAAAATGCATCCAAAAGCAGTTGCTTCATCAGGTGTAGCCTTTCCATATTGTCATCCAAAAACAGCTATTAAGCAGAGAATTGTGTTGTCCAAAGTTTTTCTTATACCAGCTATTTAGTCAGTTGCTTGTTCTGCAAAAACTCTTACAAAGCCTTGTAGTCAATCAAAATCTCATCTATCAAAATATTTTCGAAAATTTATTATTTGCACCAAAAAAAACCCTCATAAATCTTAATCTTATCGAAGGCCATCTTAAGAAATATCTGATCTCACCAAACTCTGTCCAAATCCACAAATCAACAAGAGACTTGGACAAACTCAACCTTATCAAAATGAAATTTTCCCTTCTGTGATCCTCTATCCAACCCCACATCCAGATCTAATATTTTCATTTTCAAGCTCTCACCCTCAAACAAAAACCACTACTATAACTTTCATTGCCCCTGCTATCACTACTTCTGGAGCAACTTCCACTATCACCACCACATGTGCAACTCAGCTCAAACTATAATTTCCACACTAACATCTGCTATAACCATAAAGCAAACCACCCCAACCTACAATAGCCCAGAAGTTGAAACCTACAACAATTACTTGGAAACAAAAGCATCTCCCTATGATGGCACCCCATCTTATACGGACTCTGAATCTAACTTTGGAGTCTCCATTTGGCACCATAGAATCATATACTAACTTTCCATCTGACTTTGAAACTATGTATTTTCCTGATTACTTCCACAAAACTGAAAGTAACTACCCCACTGGCAGTATTGTACAGACTCTGAAACTATATAAATTCTCAACACCATCCCAGAACCTTATCTAAGCCATTTTGCCATAATCCAAACACTGAAATTATTAATTCATCCATTGCACTAGTACTGCATCTCTTATCCCTCCCCTCAGCATTCTCATTTGTTGCCATTTGCAGAACATTCTTTTCCATTTTAGAAAATCATCTACAATCATCCTAACTTTTTTTTTTAATTCGCAAGCGTGTACTTTTAATGTTGAGTTAAATTTTTCAGGGTGCCTGGGTGGCTCAGTTGGTTAAACGTCCAACTTTGGCTCAGGTCATGATCTCGTAGATCACAAGTTCGAGCCCCACATTGGGCTCTGTGCTGACAGCTCAGAGCCTGGAGCCTGTTTTGGATTCAGTGTCTCCCTCTCTCTCTCTCTGCCCCTCCCCCACGTGCACTCTGTGTGTGTCTCTCTCTCAAAAATAAACATTAAAAAAAAAAGAAAGAAATTTTTCTACATAAACAGAGTACAATGTTAACACAATCTATTGAGTTCAACCTTATAGTATATAGACATTTATATAACATATCCAACATTTCTAATGACATTATATACTATATTACCTCTGACAAGGGACAATCCACTCTGCCAAGAAGTCTGGACATATTTTCTGATGCCTAATCCAAACAGAACTTCAAAAGATTTGTAAAAACTTGTATCATTATATTCTATTTAGTAGAATTTTAGGTATATTTAATCTAGTGCTGTTCTGACATTCAACAAAATACTCCATAAAAAAAGTGGTTCTGCTGCGAATTTCCAAGTATATGTCCTACGTTCCACTGGGATAGTACAAACTGGTCAAGAGTTTCGAAGAGTTTTGTAAATTTACAAAGTCAAGCAAGTGTTAATTCAATTCAAGTCATATTAATTATTCTACCATATGTAAGATACTTTGGTGCATGCTACAGTAAGCAAGACACAGGATCTTCCTTGAAATCAAAACATAAGCATAAACAGCAATAGCATCAGCCAACGTAGAATAAAATAAATAAGAAAGCTACAAATTCCCAAAAGTTGTTAGGAAAGGAAAAGGCTGACTCCAAATTAGGGGGAAAAAAGAAAAACTTAATGGAGATTGTAGCATAAAGAAGGATCTTTAAGGATGAAGAGAACATTGAGAGCAGAGATGAAAAGTGAGACCCCAGGCAGAGGGAATACCAAGAACAAAGGTAGAGAAATAAGACGAAAATGTTCTAAGGCTGTCTTCTGACCTCTACTACACACTTCCATTTTACCTGCATGTTAGACCATGAGCAAATACTTGCAGTATTTCCCACAAGAATTCAAGCAGAGATTCTGTCTTACTTACTCTTGTGTCCTAACATCAAGTACAATGCTTGGTCCAGCTCAATTTAGGGTTTTTTTGTTGTTTTTTTTTTTTTTAATTTAGGTTTATGTTTCATAGGTGTCATTGGAATTACCTTGCATCATGGAATAGTAACTGCAGTTTCCAGTTATTCATTTTTTTGATTTATTCAGCCAAGCTATTGATATAGTTAATAGCCATCATGTGTCTCAACTTCTTTCAACACTGTGGTTGAATTATCAAGTGGTGGGAGGAGAGAGAGAAGGTTTCCAATTTGCCTTATCCTTTCATTGACAAACAGGGTCTTCTTAGACCAGGATTCACAAAGAGAACCTTGGGTATGGGTAATTCCAGATCTCCCCACATCCACTGGATTACCTGACTTGAGAAAGCCCAGAAAGCTCAAGGATCACATAATTATTAGAGGTGTCCACAAAGATTCCTCCACACAAGACACTCTTAACCTGGGCTATGAGGAGACCCACAAAACCTCTAAAGCTTTCTGATACACATAGTATTCATGAGCAAATGTGCCCTTTTTCTTAGAAGATGGTGTATAGATTCTATCAGATTCTCAAAGAGGTGCTTAACTCAAAGACACAAAAGTAAAACCAATTAGAAAGATCAAGAAATGTCTAGACCTACACGTCTAAAAGGTGTCATCTTTAGTTTAATGATTCTGATAACCTAAGTCATTTCAGAAAAATAAATTACCTCACTCTTTTTGCTGATGTCTCTCAGTTTTATAATGATTTAGGAATTTATTTCCTTTTATAGTACATATTTCTTGCCACTTAAATCCATAATTATATTATTGTAAGTTACCTGCTTTCAGACTTAAAATTTCTTGTCTAAGAAAATTACTCAGCCTTCTGAGTTTCCCTTGTTTATTTTGGGCAAATCTCACTGACTGCTCAGTTTTTGAGCTAAGGCGTGTCTCATTCCCACTTGGGGTTAGAGGCATGTCTGCAGGAGACATTGGATGCACTGTCAGTCCCCTGAATCACCCAATGTCCAGACAGTCACAGTGATTCAGTTCCAACAAGCTGTTTGCTAGCACTATACTCTAGGCCAGGGATAAAGCACTAGCCTCCTCACTTAAGCCCAGAAAACAACAGGGCCATAGAATTCAACTCTGCCTTCACCAAAAAGAAAAATAATAATAATAATAATAATAATAATAATAAGGAAGTCTCACTTCCTACACATTCATTGAAAATAGTGCCCAGGAAGGGGTGCCTGGGTGGCTCAGTCAGTTAAGTGTCTGGCTTCAACTAAGGTCATGATCTCACAGTTGGTGGGTTTGAGCCCCATGTCAGGCTCTATGCTGACAGCTGGAAGCCTGGAGCCTGCTTCATTCAGATTCTGTGTCTCCTTCTCTCTGCCCCTCCCCTGCTCACATTCTCTCTCTCTCTCTCTCTCTCTCTCTCTCTCTCTCTCTCAAAAATAAATAAACATTTTAAAAAATGAAAAAAGAAAAGAAAATAGTGCCCAGGGAAAGTAGCTTCCCTAATGTTGTGGGCTCCCTCCCATAGAATAAGGGTGCTTGAATATTTAATGTTTCCCCCCACCAAAATGTAAGCTACGTGAGGGCAGGGATTTTTGTCCCTTGCATTCACTTTTATTTCTGAAATGATGCTAGCAAAACACAGAGAAAATACAGGCTGAATTATGAGTTGGGAGAATGAGTTGACTGGACAACGGAATGAGTTGACTATCTATGAAAGCCTGTGAGAACATAAAGTTGCCTCCCTTTCACATCTGTCAGCACTTATATTCCATTGCTCCTCTCAATCTCACCCCCTTTCCAGACTATTCTCTGTCTCACCAATTATATTTATTCTTCAAATCCATTTAAAACCCCATCTCTTCCCTGAAGTTTTCTTTCACCTCAACTTTGCTTCAAAGCCCTATAGCATATACATCTACCATTTATTCATTGACATGTGGTGACCATCTGGTGCTTTGCAATGTCATTAACATAGAAGACACTAAACAATTGTAAGATAAGATCCTAAGACTCTCCATCCAATTCAAGAGAAACACATAATTGGGAAATAATGAATGAGCCCAATAAGATAATGTCTAACCAAGGGCCAAAATGAGTAATAGAAGCAAACAAAATGCTAGGAAGATTACAATTAGGCGTCTATCCAACCTTGTCTTCCACTGCTACCCTCACTCCATTTTGTTCCAGTGCTAGGAAACAATAACATCATTCCTCCATATCTGGACACTTGGTCTGCCTTAGCTGTTCTGCTTGCGTTCTTAATGAATTTTTTTTTTATCCTTCAAAACCCAGCTGAGCTGAGAGTCACCTCCTTATTAAGCTTGTTCTTCTTTTCTGTCCCCAACAAAATTAACATTTCTGTCCTTCATACATGTGATTGTTCTTATTATTGCACTTACCATACATACAACTGCTAACTTTTGTGCTTCCCTCCCAGACAGTATTCCTATCCCTATCTGACAATAATAAAAATTAGTTGTGTAATGAATTGAATAGCTACAGAAAATCTCTTTGGAATGCCTCAGACAATTTTCCATTAACAGACACTTGGACCCTAAAACAAACCAAATCTAAGATGGCCTCCCATGTGAAATCTTGGCAAACACAGATTCATCACTGATTTGCACCTGGCGCCTGAGTGGCTCAGTCAGTTAAGCATCCAACTTTGACTCAGGACATGATCTCACTGCTCGAGAGTTTGAGCCCCACATCAGGCTCTGTGCTGACAGCTCAGAGACTGGACCCTGCTTTGGAATCTGTGTCTCCCACTCTCTGTCCCTCCCCCGTTCACACTCAGTCTCTCTGTCTCTCAAAAATGAATAAGCTTAAAAAAACTTTAAAGAAAAGGCAGTTGTTGAATAGACCCAACCAACTTCCATAAAAATATTGTTAAAGAGGTGGCACATCTCAAAAAACTCCCAGTGTAGCCTGAGACCCTGAAAACCTATGATGAGCACTTATTTATTTCTTTTTTTGTTAAACAAACCTCAGTGGACACCTGTGTTTTTGCTTAAGTTTCAGTGTCTTTCTCCTCATTTAAAATAAATCAGGCAATTGAACATTTCTGGATGACAATTTGGCCATATCTATTAACATTTAAAACATAGATATCTTTTAATTCAGCACTTCTGAGATTAAAACCTACAGAAATACTCCCACATGTGTGAAACAAGTTTTTTTTTTAATTTTTTTTTTAACGTTTATTTATTTTTGAGACAGAGAGAGGCAGAGCATGAACAGGGGAGGCGCAGAGAGAGAGGGAGACACAGAATCTGAAACAGGCTCCAGGCTCTGAGCTGTCAGCACAGAGCCCGACCCGGGGCTCGAACTCACGGACTGTGAGATCATGACCTGAGCCGAAGTCGGACGCTTAACCGACCAAGCCACCCAGGCGCCCCAAGACAAGTTTTATAAAGATATTCATTGTACCACTTTTATAATTACAAAATGCAATGGAAGTAGATTAAATGTCCATCAAAAAGAAATGTTACATAATATAACATAACCATTAAATAAGTGAAATAAATCTAAATGTACTGACACCTGAAGTCGTCCATTATTTAAGTAATAAAGTTACAAAGCAATATATAATAGGCCTCACTTTCTAACTGTATACAAAGCTGTACATTCTGATGTTTGATTTATATGTTCATATAACATTACAAACATGACAAAACATACATCTGGAAAGTCATTTGGGAGGGAGATGAAAGTGAAAGAGGATTGTAATTTTTTTTATTGTCTGCACTTTTTTTTAATTGCACAAGGTATGTCTTCCTGAAATACCCTCTATTCAAACGGTAGACATTGGGTAATATGATGTCTGCAGCTAATAACTCACTTAATGAAGTGTTGGGAAATGAGAGAAACCAAATGATTTCACGGACAGCTAAGTCCTGATTGGTGTCTCAGTTGCCAGCCTCCTGGAATGAGTTTAAATTCCTTCTACAACTTACAACTCATCCAAGGGTAAAATTATTCAACACAGAAACTGGAGAAATCAACTGGACTTTGGATATTGTTTTACCTGTACATTTTCCTGAGTGGAGAGAAAGGTAACATCAACTGATGATATTTCAAATAGAACTTTTTTTTTTAAATCTTCTCTGAAAAGGGGGAAAAAATAGAGTGAAAGAGTGACATCATTTTGTTATTATAGGCAGCATTTTGAAACATGAAGACTATGATTCTACTGCTTTATCTTCTAGGATCAACTCAGTCATTACCAGTAAGTGCAATATGTTTATTTTATTACCAACCAGCCTCAGCAGCACCCTCTGCTTGTAGACCTTTCTTCCTGCATTCCATCAAAACTGCTCTGTCCTGTAACCCATTCCCTTCGTTTTCTGTTTTTATTTTCCAAAGTGAAAAATGATAAACTAATACGGTTTAGTGCATATTTCAAATTCTTAGATTTTAAAAATGCATCCACTCTAACATAGAACTTTAATTATCTTGGCAGAACAATAGGTAGAAACCGGGGGGAGAGGGGAGGAATGCTTAAATTACACCTACTCAAAGTAGATAATTATTTTACTTTCCAAAAATAATTTAAGACTTTCTTGGCGATCGATTATTTTCTCATGACTAAAGAGGTAGAGTGTACTTTCTGACTTTCTTAATTGGAAGCATGAAGCATGTAGACTATATAAACTCTGAAAAGGCTACCAAATTATGCAAGTATATAAACTCTAAAAAGGTTATCAAATTGCACAACAGCAAGGGAATATTACAAAGTGGCTAACATTTTTTACTTAGAACATTTCACTGAAAAATACGTTCACATTTAACAAGTTTTTGAAAGGAAGGAGCACCAGTGTTCTAACACATACTTCAATTGTCCTCCAATATTTTATAGACGTACGTGTGGGTGGTTTGGATCTCTCGATGGACTTCCCTTTGACCATTTGAGCTGCTTGAGCATGTACACTGAGAAAAAATTAGAAAGAATTTTCTGTGAAATAGAAGAATCGAAAAAACCCATTTATAGTTGAACTCACTGGACATGTCTATAATCATCTATGCTATCAACAAATACTTAGTGAAAACTCTCTATGTACCCAATCCTGTGCTAGCTGTTGAAGACACAATAATGGAGGGCAGAGGGGAAGACATGACCCTTCATGGTGTTCACAAGGATTGTAGATATTAAATATTTTTTAAAGAAATGTTAAATTATAAATTATAACTATGATTACTTCTATGAAGAAGATGAACAGGGTGAATTTATGGGTAGAGGATAGAACCAATCTCCTTATTTCACTCCATATATACCTACATCCCTCTTTAAAGAAGCTGTCCACAAAAAAAATAATTTGAAACAAGGTAAATTAGTAATTCTTTTACAAAACATGGATTTTTCACTTTAAACAAATTTACCAAAAAGTTTTTCTAGATAGGGTGTCTATGGAGTATTTAAATTACCACACTACTTGTAAAAACTCAAGATAAATAAAACTTTCCAGGAGCACAGCTATCATGCAAGGTTGACTCAGGAGTGGCATACAGGTTAATGCAGATTGCTAACAGCCAATGACGTGAGAGCAGTGTGAGTGGTACAGGGGATGTGGGATGTGACACTGACATGTCTATAAGGTATAGTAGTGATATTTACCAAATGAAAAATCATGACACATAGACAAAGTATTTTTTATTATTTGTAGATGAATTTATTAAATTATCATAAAGCCATAAAAATGAATCAATTTTTAAATGTAGACATTTCAAACAGCCTAGTGATTGTTTTTAGTAGATCCAAAGCTTGGGAATAGGGTACACATTGGTGATGGGACAAGTTGCATATTTAGGAGAAAGGCCAGGGTAAGTGACCCTGACCAATAAAACAGTGCACTCAAGCACTGACTTGAAGCAGGTGAGGGAGTGAACCAATGTCTAGGGTAAGAACATTGCAGAGAGAAGGAACAGGTAGAGGTGAGGTTTTAGGACAAGAATGAGCCTTATCTGTCCCAAAGACAGCAAACATCTGTCCCAAAGACAGCAGCAGAGTGAGCAAAAGGAAATGGGGTGGGATGGAAAGTTCAGAGAGACACTGGAGGCCCAGGGCATGAGGACTTTCAGATCATTGTAGGGTCTCTGATTTTTACTCTGAGTGAAAATAGAAGTCAATGCAGAGTTTGAGCAGAGAAGTGAAAGAACCAGACTATCGTTTGCAAAGAACCACTCTGGCTGCCATGCTGACAATAGATTGTAGGGGATGAAAAACACACTTACATAATCTCACAGCTTAAGGGAACCTCTAAGGACAATCTTACTTCTTACAACTGAAGGGGTAAGTCCAGAGTGAAACCAGTCAGTAGAAGCTTCAGGATATATCCAAGTTACCCAATGGCTGATGCAGCGCTGGAGGGCCATACCACGCTGCCCTCTGGGATGCAGCGGGGAGCATAGGCAAACTGGAGTCAACCTGGCCAGGGAGCTTCTACCTGAATGCAGAGAAGCTAATGAAAAAGGATTTATTTCTTCAAGGACTAAGAGAACTTGCAGGGATCCTGGTGGATGGCTCTGCCGTTCACCGTATCACCTTGGGCAGGTAACTTTGCTTCTGTGGACCTCAGTTTCCTCGTCTATAGAACAAAACCATACAACCAGATGATGTGGGTGTCAAGGACATTTCACCCCTACACGTTGGCTATTTTTTATGGTTTATTTATTTTTGAGAGAAAGAGAGAACAGAACAGTGGCAGAGAGAGGGAGACAGAGAGAATTCCAAGCAGGTTCGCCACTATCAGCATGAAGCCTGATGAGGAGCTCAAACCCCTGAACCGTGAGATCATGACCTGAGCCAAAACCAAGAGCCGGAAGCCCAACCTACTGAGCCATCCAGGTGCTGCAAAATGGTTATTCTTAATACACTAGGAGGCCAAGAAGGAGATTGAATCTCCATTACATGAAATGATTTGTCAGGCACAAGACAGAAGCAGGAAGCTTCATGAAAACGGAGTAGAAGTTATGGCAGCTTACCTTCAGACATTGGGAAAAAGCAAATGTTACAGAGTTAAGGTGCAGACTATGTATTTCATGTCCTGAAAAAAGGAGGAAGGCAGTTACAGAAAAGGAAGCCTAGGAACTACCATAAGAACTTATGTGCCTGACCCCACAGTAGACCCTTCCCCACCACACCTCTCTGGTCTCACATTTTTCGACTCTACAATTCCATCCCCTGTCACACACCAAACTTTCCAGGGAACTAAAACTTCTCCAGAGACATCTGTGCATTTGGGACAACTTGTAACATCCTGGAAATAAATGGATACAAAATCTCAGACACATTCCTGCCTCATCTAATATTTGTTAATTGCAGACACAGCTCAACCCTGCTTTGGGACTTCCAACAAAACTGGCTCTAGATCAGGCAACTCTTCTAAACCAACATCAGCTAAATCAGGTAAGAGTCCTACAATGCAGAACATTTGCAGCCAACAAAGGAAACATGTTAAGACTGGGGAATTTAAAATCAAGATTTACATAGTCTTATGCCCGAACAAGAGAGAAAGGCTTCCTTTTGGGAAGAAAAAACAAAAAGGACTAAACTTTTTGAAATTTTTGAGCAAGAAAAGCAAAATATCTTCATTCTTTTTCTTTTGTCTTATTGTTTAGCAACCAATAGTAAACTCTGTAAAAGCAATAGCTACACCTATTGACAAAGCGTGGTCATCAATGTCCTTGAAATACTGTGACATTGTTGTATGTGATATCTGCCAGAGCTAGCAGGGATTAAGAGGTAATCTATAAAAATAACTGCGTATTTCCTTATAGTTTTCTTAAGTTCCATTGCTACTGATAAGCTTATATCACTGTAAAATCTGTTTCTTTAAAACATATTTAAATATTTTTGAAAACTGCATCATCTCTTGGCTTCCACCTTCTCAATCCAACCCTGGTTCTGCTCTAAAGGATCCCTCCTTACCTACCTCTAAATGTTGTGAAATAGTACTATAACAACAAAGTGCAAAGTTCTCTTTTTAGTCTGTGGACATTAGAGAACACTCAAGTCAGGAGCCCATCTCACTCCCTAAGGAACCTGAAGCTTATACAATTTGGGGATGCTGTTTAAGCAAAAGAAGACAAAATTAGCTATGTGAAATTAAGTACTAAAGTGTATAATTTACTATGAGATAAGAAATGAGAGTAAGTTACATATTTTTTAGTATTTATTTATTTTGAGAAAGAGAGTACGAGAGCAAAAAGAGGCAGAGAGAGAGAGAATGCCAAGCAGGCTCTACACTGACAGCACAAAGCCTGAGATAGGGCTTTATCCAGAGAATCAAGAGTTGGGTGCTTAACCAACTGTGCCACCCAGGTGCACTGACACACTTTTAAACTCAACACATTGCTAGGACACCTCTGAGGGCCATGGAAGGAGTCAAGCTTCACCTCCATTTACCTTCATCCTAAATCTACCTAAATCCACCTGTAATGGGAGTATAGGTACTTGAGAATATCCAGCACGGACAGCATGGTGGCAACAGACAAGCTCTGGTCTCACATCAGTTTCCATGCCCTGCAGGTCTTCCCCTCTTTAAGTCTAATACCACTGACACAGATGATCACACTGGGCGCAGATCTGCAGCTGGTAAGACTCTTTTATATCACTTTAATATCCGTTGTTAAATGCAATACATAATGTTTAATGTCCATGTGTGTGTTCCCACAAATACACGCACACACACATTCATCGTAGATAAGTTGAAAGAGAACAAAAAAAAGTAGGAGCATTGGATGCTCTTCAGTACATCATTCAAAGTTTTACTTAGCAAGAGGGTTTCTAAAAGAATTAATCAAATTTTCGTGTCTTTGCTGCTTTTGTTCTTTTTAGCTCTCCTTCAAGCTCCTCTACACATTCCTCCAACATATTTTCCTCACTGCACCCTACAGTGTTCACACACCCACACAAACGCTATGACCACTAGACAAGAGAAAACTAGAGACAAAAGAAAACTAGAAGGGGTAGAAAGATCCTCACTCTTCTCATGGATTACCTGTATGGTTTACTCTGGGAGAGGAAACATAATAAATTCCTTTTTTGATTGTTAAGATCAGAAACATAGTATTAAACCACATTCAGACTAGATATTTCACTGTGACCTTCACAATTTTTATGGGGATACCTATAAAGGAATTAATGTCTTTATAAGAAAGCTATCAAAAAATCCCAGGAACCATTGTTATGGCCAAAAGGGAAAATGAGGATAAAATCACGTAAGTAATCCTCAAGAAAATGGGTTAAATGCCAAGAAAACTTAATATGGGAAAAGTTAGTCCTGGACCTTATGGCTGTACTAGTACACTAAGTAAGTCTTTGAACTTCATCTCTATACCTAATTCCTAAGGCAATAGTATATTGCATACTATTTTTCAGGTCTGCATACTAAACACATATATTTGCATAGCAAACCTGTCCTTTAAACATATTTTAACTTTGGTAAATACATTTTGGTTTCTTGAATGGCCAACCTGAAACAACACAATAACAATCTTTTTCATTGCCCTACAGCTAAATCCTCCTGCAGGGCTGGCGCCTGGTACCCAGACCCTCCCACTGACCCTGGGGGGATTGAATACACAACAGCCACTGCAAGCCCAAGTAAGTTCAAAACAGGAGTTCAGTTCAACAAGGGAGAGCATTTTCTATCAGGTGGAACCCTAAAGGGGAGGAAAGAATTTTTTTTAAGGTTCTCGAAAATTTCACCCAGAAATTTACAGAGGAATGTCCAATTGAACATAGAACATCTTTGGCAATTTGGTTCTTGATGAAAACACACAAGGAAAGCCAAGCACGCAACCTGATACCCTCTCTAGAATACATTTGTAGCGGGTAACAGGGAAATGTGAAGAGCTGTAGAAGACTGAAAAGTCAAGAATATAAGGGGAGAAACTGAGAGGTAGCAGGATTCTTTTCTTGCTTGCTGTTTTCCATAGAGGACTTCCTGGGTGACCACAATCATCCCAAAGAGAAATCAAGAGATGGATAAAGTTTATTCCCAGCAAATCCAGTCTCCTGTTTATGCCCTTTTTTTCATGCCTCCTCTCAAGTGCTCAATGACTCTCTAGTTCCTTTTCCCCTCCCATCATTACTTGTTTTCAGGAAAAACCCTGAAAAACCCTCCCCCACTAAGATATAAATGACATACATGGGGCATCACTCCTGTCAAAAGTGTTGCATTTTACCTACAGACAAAGTCCAAGTTTTACCTTCTTAAAACTTCTCTAAATAAGCTTAGTGACTCTGGAGAAAAACACAATGATCCCTTCACAGCTAGACTAAGTTGTTCATAGATAAACACATGAACTCAGCCCTTATCATTCCCACATAATGGTCTCATTTTTGTAGAAGATTTTTACGTATTACATATATAGTTGATGTAAGTTATATAGAATTATGAAAATATAGAAAGCAAAAAGAAAAAGAACATTCACTCATAATCCTATCAGCCAGAACTAAACACTGTCAGCATTCTATGGTATGACCTTCCAGTCCTTTTTCTACACATGTAAGTAGATTTTTTTAAGAAAATATGAGTATTGTACATTTTTCAAAGAAAATGCATATATATATATACACATATATATACATATATATACACATATATACATATATATATACATATATATATGCATATATGATAGAATTCTTTTTTTTAAGTTTATTCATCCATTCTGAGAGGGGGTGGCGGAGAGGGACAGAGAGAATCTTAAGCAGGCTCCATGCCCAGTGCAGAGCCCAACAGGGGGCTCGATCCCACAAACCCATGAGATCATGGAGCCAAAATCAAGTCAGACACTTAACCAATTAGCCACCTAGGCCCCCTTCACTTAATATATTTTTAATAGTCTTTGTATTTTGAAATATTCACTAATAAAATGGTTTTTAATGATTGCGTAGCATTCCATCATATTGTAAAAATTGTGGAGTTTTTTTCACCCAAATGTGTGCTTCTATAAACAATATTACAGTGAATATCCTTTAACTAAGTCTTTGATCATGTCAATGATTATTTTCTTATGACCAGTTCTTAGGAACAGAATTTGGGGATCGAAAGACATACAAATATGTAAGACTTTTAATACACATTCCCAAATTATGAAACATGAATACAACAATGGACCAATATATTCTAAAATCTTCCTATCACACACCTCCAGGTCTTAATAAGAGCGAGCTTAAATTAATGAGTAATTATAACCAAAGCTGAGTTTAACTGACAAAATAATTTTAAGCTGCTCAACTTAAGTTTTATGTCATATGCAACTAAGTACTTTCTCTGTACTTTCATTTACCCAAAATAACACAGGAAACTCTATACTGCTTCATTTATTCATATTTGTGAAATTCTGTGACATAACTAATTTTTACATTTCTTTTTTAATATTGAGATGTATCTTGTCTATCAGTCAGTGCTTATTTCTTACATACATATTAGAGAAAGACTAAAAAGACTAGAGACAGGCAAATAAAATGAGAATCTCCTTAACACATGCCCCTGATATAATCCATATGCTAACTCCCCAGCTTCAGTTTCAATTGTCACCCTGCTTCAACCTTGAAGTCAAATTTAGTACATCTTCAAATTCACCAACAAACATCCACTGGAGTCAAAAGCATTAGTAGGCACCACAGAAGTTACTAAAGATTCAGTAGACTGAGTTTGACACTGCATGCTCCCAACATGCAATAATATAAATCAATCCCCATTCTCAGTAGGGATTCTTCAGTGTCTCCAGGATATGCCACCACCAAGGGTCCCCATACCTGACTTCCTGTGCTGCCCCAGCTCCTTGGAGCCTGCCTCTCCCTATGCAGAGTAGCTTATATCCTCTGCCAGAAACCTGGGCACATGTCCACAGCTCTCATTTATCAACCCAAAGCCAACATGGTTAAGAATGCCAGGGGTGCCTGGGTGGCTTAGTCAGTTAAACATCTGACTCTTGATTTCGGCTCAGGTCATAATCTCAGGGTTCATGGGTTCTAACCTGATATCAGGCTTCATGCTGGCAGCACAGAACTTACTTGCGATTCTCTCTTTCCCTCCCCTGCTTGCATGCACACTCTTTCTTTCAAAATAAATAAGTAAACATTAAAAAAAAAAAAAAAGAGTGAACTCCTGAACCATAAAACTTTGGTCAAATCCCAGCTCCCTAGTCACTACATGTATGGTCAAGTTACTTCACCACTCTGTGGCTCACTTTCCTCATGATTTAAAATAGGAATTAAAGTTGAACCTACCCCTAGGGCTATTATAAGAATTAAATGAGCAAATAAACATAAAACACTTAGAACAGTGCCTACCACACAGTAAACACTCAGAAGTGTTAGCTATTTTTATTTCAAACAATTTCTCTACCAAAAAACTTGTTTGTATCTTTTCGTTCCTTCAAATTGGCCTTTAAAGAAGAAATTGTAATTATGCTTTTTTTCCAAATCCTGAGCACCCCTTCCCCTCAACCCACTTTCCCATTGCCATTCTGAAGATTACTCGGTTGTTTTGTCAGTAATCAAGAATCTGATTGACAGTAAAACTTTTTCTTAAATGTATATACTTAAATGCATGTACCTTTTGGCATTATGGATATTACTGTGCAAACTATCTTGGGAAATAACAAAGTTAAGAGTCCATTTCATAAGACTTTTGCATCTTTGGTGTGGTTAGTATTAAAATCCCCATTTTGATAACTTTCATGACACTATGTGAATTTCTATAGAGATTAAAATAAACTTTAAAAGCCTAGTTCTCTTGGACAAACTCTAGGTTAACTCTTAGAGTACTAGAGAATACCAACCCCCTCACCAAAATCTTTTCAACTAAAACTTCATAATGATGTGATTTGAAGTGGGGGTCTGAGAGTGAATGGCCAACAAAGAATTCTTGAGACATTTTTGGTGCAAAAAAGTGGTTATATTTAAAGCACCACACCGGGACACAGGACTGAGGGCAGAAAGGGCTGTCCTGGGGATTGCAAGAAGCTGTTGGTTTATATACTTTTAAGTTGGGAGGGGCAGAGAAAAAGAAAAGTTCGCAAGAGGTTTTCATATGTTAAAGAAGACTTATAGGATCCTGGAGGCCTAGCTATTGTCAAGCTAAGGTCGTTTTTTCCTCTAGCAAAGTATTAACATTAAGATTGGGAGTTCCTATAGGAATGTCATATTCTGCCAGCCTCAAGTATTTGTCAGTGGGCTGCAGGTTACGTGGAAATTTAATTTTATCTACATTTCTTTTGCCTTTGTTCTCCATATCAATAACATTCGTGTGATTATCAGTGACCAGTAAAGTATTTCTCACTCAGTTCTAAGAACTGCCGGTATCAAGATTATAGAACAACATCATCCATCATTTTCTACCAGTGCTCTATTTTAACAGCAAAATATCCAGGTAACCATTATGAGACTAAATATATTTGCTTCAATAAATCTTTGTATTTTAGAAATCTGTTTTTTAGTGTCTCTTCTGAGGTGCCATATAAAAGAAATACATGCATTTTATCCTCATGATTACTTGTAATAACTTTCAGTTTGGAGATAGCTTGAGACCAAAATTAGTTTTTCTCGTCCAATTTAGTAACTTCTACCTCCTTAATGTGCTGCCTTGGACTAGTTTCCAAATCCCTCTGGGTTGAATCTGCTTTTTACACATCAGATGAGTTCCAGTTCCCATCCAACTCTATGGGCCTCTATGATTGTAGCTGATACATTGGTAACAAATATTTGTTCAAGGCATATTGTATACTTTTAAGAAAGTCCCTATATTTATATCATCTGCTTTGAACATATTTTTTTATTGAATTTTTCACTCTTTTTCAGATGTTGCCAGTTATTGTAGCACACCTTGGAGCCCAGGTAAGATTGTTTTGCAATGTGATTTTTACTTTAAATCAGTTTAGTGTGAAATATGTCATCCTGCCTCAATTCACCAGATAGTTGCCAAGTTTCCTGTTTACTTTGCACTGTATGAACACTGATAGTAATGAGCTAACACTTATTGAGCATTTACTACACACCAGGCACTGTTCTAGGCATCTGGTTATTTGTTATATACTATCTCAGTATTCAAAACAACCTTTTAACGACAATATTTTTTTTTGAGAGAGAGAGAGACAGGCAGAGCAGGAGCAGGGGAGGGGCAGGGAGAGAGAGGGAGACACAGAACCCAAAGCAGGCTCCAGGCTCTGAGCTGTCAGCACAGAACCCAATGCAGGGCTTGAACCTGTGAACCGTGAGATCATGACATGAGATGATAGATGCTTAACCAAGCCCCTGGTTCATATCAATTCTTAATTCCACATCTAGGAACACATTCAAATGAAATAATCTGAAATACGGCAGAAGTTTATTTACAAACATATCCATCAAAATAATAATATTTGTAGTGGAGAAAAACATTGGATGCAATTTAAATTTAAACAAAAAGGAAATGTTTCAGTAAATGGTACAACATAGAGCAAATACTTTGTGACCATCCAAAAAGGATATTTATTTATTTGATTTTGTCACTAGTAAGGTTAAATGATTATTGATGTAGTATTAAAAGAAAAAGTAAGACCCAAATTGTATAAATGACATAACTTCTATTATGGAAAAAAGACATGTGTGAAAAACATCTGGAAGAAAATCCATCCAACTCTGTACAATGGCATTATACTTTTTTTCTTTGTTGCTTTCTACATTTTCCAAGTTTCCTCCAATGTTCATGTATTACTTAATAATAGAAACATTTATAATTTTTTAAATGCAGAAGACTTCACATCATTCAGATAATAAGTGTTAGCAGTCCAATATCATGTGCCAGCTTGAATTATATGACACAAGTCACAGAGGCAGTTAAAATATTGTTGAAATTTTTTAAATATCTCTTTACAAATTTTATAAGTATCTTAAGTTTTTAAGTTATGTTATACATATCTTGCTTCAAATATATTAAAATTTGTCTAATAACTTGTGTTATTATTGTCCTTTTAGGGTACCATCCTAAGCTCAGAAGAATTGGTAAAATATATACATATATACATATATATATACACACACACACACACATATATAATTATATAAAATGTATATAAAAAATATATATATATATATAAAATTACTAGCATTTCAAATTCTTTTCCCTGCTATCACAATCCTTCTTTCTGTCCCCACACAATCTCTTTTGACCACACCTGCTAACCCTCGTGCATGCTTCTATAAACTGAACATTTTTATAGGTCCTTGCATTAAGTTATCCTTTGTCTAGCTGAAGATTTCACTATCCTTCTCCAGATACTTTTCCATTCATTTGACTTAGCTTTTGTTTTCTCTATATTGATATCAAATTCAATTCTATCCAGAAATCCAATGCATATTTTTAAAATGCATAGATTAAAATCTAGGATTCTAAATTATCAAAAGTCATACAATGTATAATAATGTACATATTGATATTTATTGAAAGAAAGATTCATTTTCTTGGCTTAAATTTTTAATTTTATGAAAATATGTTTTTTTTCTAGCATCTTATAGTGATGGATGAACTCTTCCCTATCCACAGAAATAACTAGAGGGCTGAACCTAAATGAAACTCATCTTGCCATTATTAGACACTTCTATACATTTCCCCTTAAGTCATGTCAGAAAAAAAATGACTTGAATTAATGCGGTATCTAAACATGACACTGAAGTTAAGAGTTGAGGCAGTATCTTGGAAGACAGGTTTCTTTGAAATCTTTCTATTATGAAAAAGGTAGAGATTTGCTAGATTGTTCACAAATAAAATCAAGTAATGGGGCTTTTCTGCAACAATGGAACATCCACATCTACCAGTCATTAAGCCAATTCTGTGTAACAGGTACCTTGGTAGATCTTTTACATACATTGCCTTTAATTCACACCAAGTGACAAAGTACAGATTTTTAAGTAAACTATGCCCAAAGTGGGGCTTGAACTCACAACCCCAAGATCAAGAGTTGCATGCTCTATGGACTGAGCCAGCCAGTCCACAAGAACACAAAGAACAGAGTTGTAACCCAACTTTATAGGTAACAAGACTGAGGCTCAAAGAACCCAAGCACCTTAGGTCCCAAGGTCAAGAAACAGTATATTCGGATCAAAAGCCATTTTTCGATCCATTATACCAGTGGTTTTCAAACTTTTTTTCAGTAAAACTCATGGTAACGCTATATTTTTCATGCAGCTAACATAACACACATACACACATGCACACACACAGACACACTTCATGAAATAGTATTTACCCTTACTGTAGAGAATGCACTTGGTAATTTATAGTCTATTCTTTTTATCTTATTTTTTAATGATGGGCATTACTGTCTTCTTTATTTCAAATCTATGGAGGCCATGACCCCCAGCTTGAAAACATCTGTGTTCTATTCCTGTCTCTCATCTGCCATAAGTCTAATTCTGGTTTCAGTACCTGGTAAATCTAAGACAGTGTTTTCAAAAACTTTAGTGTTGGCTCGCAAATCAAACAACTCAGGGTGTTGATAAAAAAAAAAAATGCAGATTTCTGGATTCTTCCCTAAAATAGCTCAATCAGAATCTCTCTAACAATAAAGCCTAGAAATTACCTTTTAAATAAACTTCTCAGGCCATTCTTTTTTTTTTTTTTTTTTTAATGTTTGTTTATTTTTGAGAGGGAGAGAGACATCGTGTGAGTGGGGGAGGGGCAGAGATAGAGGGAGACAGAGAATCCAAAGCAGGCTCCAGGCTCTGAGCTGTCAGCCCATAGCCTGACGCAGGGCTCAAACTCATGAATTGTGAGATCATGACCTGAGCCGAAGTCAAATGCTTAACTGACTGAGCCACCCAGGCGCCCCCTCAGGCCATTCTTATACAAACTTACAATTAAGAACTATGCTCAAAGAAAATGACCTGTATCTTAATTATGAGCCCTCAACCCTTCTTACTCAATGTCAATATTATCAGAGCTAAGGGGTTTCAGAGAACAAGTCCCGCCTGAATTCTCTCCAAATCCAGTTTATACTAAATTATTTTTTCTTAGGAGGAAATTCTTACAGTAATTTTTTCCAGGGGAAAAAAAATAAATGCAGGCAGCAACATTTATTTCCAGTGTGCAAATCATTGACAGACCTATCCATAGGAATTCTGTTGAGTAGCCTCAAGGAATAAAGAAGTGGTTGAAATGACAAGAGAAATATTTCTAACTGAATATTCCAATGCCTTTGAAAAATAAATCAAAAGAAACCTGAAGAGATGCCAACCATGAGATGAGGATTGATTGACTACTTGGATTAATTTTTCCATTAATGTTTAGTATCTTAAATTACTTTAAAAACTTTTGGGCAAAAGAGAGACTATAATTTAGGTTAATAGCAGAGAGAAAGCCCAGCATAATAGTATGGATTTTCTGCCTTAGTTCTATCTCCACGTACACCTGAGATGAACAAATTTTTCATTATTCCTTTTCCCATGACTGGCTTGATTCTAACGTGTCCTTTCTGATACAACATGGAATTGTAGTCACAAAACCAGCATCAGCCTTGCTCAAAAGAAGGAGGCATTTCCTCTAAGGAATGCCCAATCTTGATTATCTTGTCTGACTCTACCCTTCTGGTCCTGTGTTTCCTACCTCAACTTGCTACCCTCAAAGGAGAAAAGACTGGTTGACCAGCATTAAAATGTGTCTTTTGACTTTGTTTGCATTTTCCCTTCCTCATTCCAGCCAATGGCCCCACAAATCTTCACAGGCCTCATTTTCCAGCCCCTGTTCCCAGGATCCATCCTGCCCAACAGTCAAGCTAATCCAGATGCCCAGAATGGAATCCTTCCTGCAGGGCAAGCAGGAATGAATCCTGCCATCCAGGGAACCTCAGAAGGCTTCTCTCCAACTCCTAGTGACACAGATGATGACTTTGAAGTGACGGCCCCTGCAGGCATCCGAAGGGGCATGCACACTACCCAGGAAACCACCACAGGGCCGCCAAATGGTAAATACTCTGAGCCAGGAAAATGCCTTGTGAAAGTCATCTGCAGGGTGGGAGCAGAGTTGTCTTGCCTCGACCAGTACAGATCCTAATAAAACCAGGGATCCCCTATACCTAACACTCACAGTTGGTTCCAGTACTGTGAGGGAGTATTTTTATTGGGCCACCAATTCTATTGTATCAACCCAGAAAGGAGACATTTAGTTGCTGGCATAACATACTTTCTATCTTAGGTCTGATCTGGGAGTATTTGGAAACAGACTATCCTTTCCCTTTCTCACCTCCCTCTGACTCCCAAACACACGCAGGCCCGCAGCAGTCACAGTTAATCAATCATGATACTTTTGTCCACTCACCCATCATGGATGAGACACAGAACCTTCTTAACCTAGTGTTGGAAGCAGTAATACTTCCTGTCTATAGTAATAGTCATAGTAATAGATAGGATTTAGCACAGTAGGTGAACATATGTGCCATTATCTTGAGATGGGACTTAAGAAATGTTGCAAAACTAAGCTCTTTAAGTACCAACAAGCAGAAATAATCATTTAACATGTACAGATCTCTGGAACCAAATGTCCTTGGAAAGAACAAAAGAATGATTTGAGATGGATACTCCTAGAAAAGAAATTTTGATCTCAAGTAAAAATGTTTCAATCCAATATGCTTTTACCTACATTTAAAAAGTGTTTTGTTTTCTTCCAGGAAATCAGTAAGCTGTTTCAATTTTTTTTCAACTAAGCCGCCTCAAATGCAAATCTTTTTCACTGATCATATCATGGAATAGATGGAGACACACTAGAGAGTATCAGAAGAAACTCTTAGTTTACCTAACTTTCTTGAAGTTTCAGAAAATATATTCTTCCTGGAGAATAATGACTTCTGAAAACAAATGGATAAATTTGTCTTTGAAATGTAACGTTATGCCACCTTGGACTTGGAAAGTATACGTATTAAATGTATTTTGAAACTGATTTTTTTTCTTCTTTGGGGAGAGAAGAAAGTGGGACCCTTTCAGAAACTGCATTACATCAGGACTTAGATGATGTTCCAGATGGAGGGCTTTCTTTGGAGTAGGAGGCACTGCAGTCACGAAGTGGAAATTGAGCAATGTGAAGATAATTTCTGATTTCCTCACAACCAACTTATTACCCACTCTCTCCCATAAGAGCCACAGCTTTAATTTTCTACAAGCACTCCCAAAATATGAAGTGGAAACAAAGAATTGTAAATCACACTGCCTGTCCTCAAGTTGCTTAAATACAGAGTTGGGGATTTTGGCATTTAGTGCTTTATTTTGGTATATCTAAAAGTGAGAAATGACATGAAGTAATCACTAAAAGTGATTCTCTTGCTCCACACATCTAAAAGGTAGAATTTAGTCTGAATGAGTTTATAACTCAGACCACCACAGTTCATTCAGAGTGGGAAGGAATGGAAAGGATTCACAGAAACCACAATAGAGCCCCACAAAGGGAAAACATGGATAGGTTTCATAGCATCTCTCACTATGTTTGACTCAGCCCCATCAGTATGGAACAAATCCAAATATATATGCCATGATAAGCTTTTCAGGTGGTTAAAGATTTACTAATGGCTGACCATTTATTAGCCACAATGTTTCAGATTTGCAGAGTATGAATAATATACTTACAAACTGTCAAAGTTTTCATGGCCAAATTGAGTAAATCAAGACTGAATTTTCCAAAACTATTTTTCCATTAGTGCCATGTGATACTAATTAAAAGAGCTATCAAATGGTTTCCTGGATGACCCATTATCAAAAAAAAAAAAAAAAAAAAAAAAGAACACATTCTCTCTTAGCCTCATTTTTCTCATCTGTAAAATGGGAGCAAAAAACCCTGCTATAAATGTCCCACAAGGTTTACACAAGTAGATAGTGCATAAAAGTGCTCTGCGAACTCTACACCACTATAAACTTTTACTAGCCTTGTAACCAATTGAAATTATCTGTCCTTTGAGATCCACCCTTTGTCCCTATCCTTCCTCTCTGTGCTTTAATTATCAGTTTAGTTGTATGATTACCAGTTAGACAATCTAGACCGGGTGTCTTCCTGGAGCATGCTACTCCTGCAGGAACATGAAGACTTTCCAAGGGCTACAAACAGATGGTTTTGAGGGTGACATCTCCATTCTTAACCCCCACATGTGTGTTTTGCAAAGACTGACCTTGATCGAGAACGTCTCCTCTTCCTTCTCTCCTTCTCTCCTTACATAGTCTCTTTCCCAACATTACCCAAAAAAGGACTGTCTCACCTACCACCAATCTCACTGTGGGAAATTGCTCTGTCATAGAACACCTCCAAGATACATAACAAAGAATTTCAAATATTGGTGCTGATGTTGAGAATGAAAATAACCTTTTGCAACTCAGTAGTTTCTTGTTCTTAGCTTTCAACAAAATTAAATGAGGACCTAATGGAATTATCATGTAATTGATCATTGAAAACTTTTTTTTTAAGTTTATTTATTTTGAGAGAGAGAGACAGAGACAGAGAGTGCACAAGCAGGGGAGAGGCAGAGAAAGAGGGAGAGAGAAAGAATCCCAAGCAGGCTCCACCCTGTCCCCACAGAGCCCAACGTGGGGCTCAAACTCACAAACTGAGTTTGTGACCTGAGCCGAAATTAAGAATCAGATGCTTAATCAACTGAGCCACCCAGGCATCCCAGAGCCAGAATTTCTAGAGGATGGATTCCTGAAAGTGAATTACTGGATAAAAGGATATGCTTTTTAATATTTAAAATTTTGATATATATTGGCAAATTATTCTCTAAAATGGCCATGTGGATGTACTTCTACCAATATTTCTCTACATCTTTTCTTTTTTTTCTTTTTTATTTTTTTAAATATAATTTATTGTCAAGTTGGCTAACATACAGTGTATACAGTGTGCTCCTGACAGTAGAGATTAAGAATATATGAAATTAAAAATGTTTAGTTATCCATTCACTTAAAGACATCAATAATAAATAAATTACATGTTGGTACAAATAACATATTTTTACATGAAAAATACTGTTTTTGGGGTACCCAAAGCATCTGACTTTGGTTCAAGTCATGATCTCACAGTTCGTGAGTCTGAGCCCCACATCAGGCCCTGCACTGACAGTGAGGGTGGGATTCTGTCTCTCCCCCCATCTCTCTGCCTCTCCCTCTCTGTTTCTCTCTCTCTCTCTCTCTTTCTCTCTCTCTCAAAATAAATAAATAAACTTAAAAAAATAAAAATAATGAAAATACTGTTTTATTAATGAGAAAGCCTTATTTAATTAAGAAAATGTAGTGAGAAGAGTGGATTTATCTTTGAAATTTCTCTCATGTCTGACTTAACAAAAGATACAATTCTCGGAGCATCTGGCTGGCCCAGTCGGTAAAGCATCAGACTCTTGATTCCAGGGGTTGTGAGTTCAAGTCCCATGCTGGGTGTGGAGACTACTTAAAAAAAAAAAAAAAAAAAAAAAAGATAGGATTCTCATACCTACTTATGCATTCAATCTGTATGTATCTGTCGTAATATCACATACATAACTGCTCAAAATTCCACTGAATACTCTTGAGAAAATGAGAATGGAAAGGCAAAATATAATCTGTGTATCACTACAAAAGTATTTTAACTCACTGATGTACCAAAAGGATACCAGGGACCCCCAAGGATCATCACCAAACTTTGAGAACAACTTTGAGCATTGTAGCATCCATTCTTTTTTAATCTTCTCCCTGGAATTATATTGAAAATATATGGTGACCTATCACAGGTGTGTGACTTCACACACAGGTCTTCTCATTCTTATTCTACAAACACAGTAGTTTTGATACAATCAGTTTCGTTCAATTCCCACCAAAGAAAAAAAAAACTATAGTAAATATGTAATTGTATGTGCTGCAGTATTAAATCTATTCTTGGCAACTGAGATCTTCCCATTCAACAAAGCACCAGTGAAAGCTGAAACCTGCTGTCAACTTTACAGTCTGATCGGTAAAATTTTCCGCAGACCAGTCTCTGTCTTTAAACATCGTACAGAACTTTTTTTTTCTTCCCTTACCACATACTTCTGCTTCCAAGCACCACAAGACAAGTTCATACTGCCTTCACTTTGGTGTCCCAAAATTTGGTGGGTTGAGTCGCTGGGGCAGGGGTGGGGAGGACAGTTAGGAGTATTCCCAAGAGCCATGTGCGAAATGAAACAACCAGAGCAACTTAATTATTCACAACCCATATAAATATACCCCACTAAACCCAAATTCAATATGTCCCTACATCAACCTTCCTTAGGCCCGTCCCCAAAATCCCTGTGATCACCCCAATGCTATTTGACACAGATAGAGTAAGATGAAAGGAAAGTCAAGGTGAGAGAGTCAAATGTTTTCACTGGTTGTGATTAAAATATCTAACTATTTCAAGAGCTGCAAAACATAAGATTCTGTGAGCACATTATTAGCCTCCTCTCCTCTCAGGGGCTGGGAAGGAACCCATACAAGTGAAGAGCACTGCAGCGTGAACTTGAACTTCATTAGCTTCATTATAAACCCACCTCTGTCTCCTAGATCTAGACATGTGCTTTGCCCTCCTTTCCCTGTGCTTTGTGTTATGTTTACATTAATCCTTTTTATGTCCTCATTAAAAGGCAAAATGAAATAATATCTACTTCATTCTAGATGACAAGGGGTGCCTGGGTGGCTCAGTCGTTAAGCGTCCGACTTCGGCTCATGTCATGATCTCGCGGTTTGTGGGTTGGAGCCACGCATCCGGCTCTGTGCTGACAGCTGAGAGCCTGGATCCTGTTTCAGATTCTGTGTCTCTCTCTCTCTCTCTCTCTCTCTCTCTCTCTCTGACCTTCCCTTGTTCATGCTCTGTCTCTCTCTGTCTCAAAAATCAATAAACGTCAAAAAACATTTTTTTAGATGACAAATTCTTCTTGGAGCCCAAAGAAGAGGGAAATAATATATACTTAGGGCATTCTATTTAGGAAGTACAAAACAGAATATTTTTAGAAAACTGAATTCTAATTTACTCTTGACATGATAATGGATACCAAAGTCTAAAGAAATGCCATCCAATAAAAATATAAATTGAGCCATATAGGTCACTTTGAATTTTCTAGTAACCACATAAAAGAGGTAAAAAGAAGTAGGTAAAATTAATTTTGATAATGCATTTTGGGGCACCTGGATGGCTCAGTCGGTTAAGCACCTGACTTCAGCTCAGGTCATGATTTCAGGGTTTGTGAGTTTGAGCCCCCTGTTGGGCTCTGCGCTGACAGCTCAGAGCCTGGAGTCTGCTTCTGATTCGGTGTCTCCCTGTCTCTCGCCCCTCCCCTGCTCATGCTTTGTCTCTCTGTCTCTCTCTCTCTCTCTCAAAAATAAATAAAACATTAAAAAATTTTAAATTTAAAAATTTTTTAAATTTTTGATAATGCATTTTATTTAACACAACATATATATGTAATAGCATATTTTGACATATATGCAACATAAAAAATTAATAGCCTATTTTAGACTTAAACAAAAATCTCTTCGGTTTTGTTTTTGTTTTTGCTTTTGGTTTGCTTTGGTTTGGTTTGATTTTGGTTTTGGTTTTGGTTTTTTGGGTTTTTTTGTTTTTTTTTTTTTTTTGGTTTCTAAATCTTTGGAATCAAATGAGAATTTCCATTTACATCTCAATTTAAACTAGTTACACTTCAAGGGCTCAATAGCCTCAGGTGATGAGTAGCTACCACATTGGACAGTGCAAGTCTAGATTTAAGAAGAGCCACAGGTTTTAAAGTAAAATTCCTTTTAACCTATGGGAAATCTAAAGCTTAGTATAAGTCACATGTCCAAGGTCACAGAGAACCTAGCATTTGAACTTGGGTTTGCATAAGTTATAAAGTTGGAAGAAACTTTTTTAAATTTCCAAAGATAAAATTTTATCAATAATGCTACAGGAAAGACCAAATCATCTTTCTATTCTTTTCTATCTTTTTATTCTCTATACATTAAAAAAAAAGATACTATAAAATCATTGTCATATAAGATACAAAAAATGTCAGAAATAAGTAAGGATGATCCTCTCAACAAATGGTGCTGGAAAAACTAGACATTCATATGCAAAAAATAAATAAATAAAACAAAATAGAAAAAAAAAGGAAAACAAATCTAGACCCTGATCTTAAAACTTTCACAAAAGTTAACTCAAAATGACTTATATACCTAAATTTACCCAGAATATAACAGAGCATAAAATCTAGGTGACCTTGGGTATAGGGATGATTTTTTAGATACAACACCAAAAAAAAAAAAAAAAAAGAAGAAGAAGAAAACCCAAAGTCCATTAAAATTAAAATTAAAATTAAAATTAAAATTAAAATTAAAATTAAAGGGGTCCCTGGGTGGTTCAGTTGGTTAAGCATCTGACTTCAACTCAGGACATGATCTCATGGTTCATGGGTTCAAGCCCTGCATCGGGCTCTATGCTGACAGCTCAGAGCCTGAAACCTGCTTCAGATTCTACGTCTCACTCTCTCTCTGCCCGCTCCCTGTTCCCTCTCTCCCTCTCAAAAATAAATAAACATTAACAATTTTTTAATTAAAATTAAAATTAAAAATTTCTGCTCTGCAAAGATAATGTTAGAAAAATGAAAAAAAAAAAGCCACAGACTGGGAGAAAATAGTAGCAAAACTGATAAAGCATTATTATCCAAAATATACAAACTACTTATATAATTCAACAATAAGACAACAATACAATTTTTTTTCGTGGACAAAAATATGAACAGACATCTCACCAAAGAAGATATATAGATGGCAAATAAATATATGAAAAAGATAAAAAGTTCAACATCATATGCCTGAAATTACAAATTTAGGAAAAAACTAAATACCTCTACATGCCTATTAGAAAGGCTAAAATCCACAACACTGATAATACCAAATGCTGGGGAGTATGTGAAGCAACAGGAACTCTTATTTGTTGCTGGTGGAAGTGCAAAATGGTATCGCCAACTTTGGAAGACAGGTTTGTGGTTTCGTCCAAAACTTAACATACTCTTAAATAAATGATCCAACAATTGCACTTCTTGGTATTTACCTAAATGAGTTGAAAACTGAAGAATCGTCATACAAATGTTTATAGCAGCTTTATTCATTATTGCTAAATTTGGAAGCAACCAAGATGTCCTTCAGTAGAAGACTGATTAACAAACTATGGGACATCCAAACAGTGAAGTATTATTCAGCTATCAAGCCATGAAAAATCCACCTTTTGAAGGAAACTTAAGTGCGTATTGCAAAGTGAAAAGAAGCCTATCTGTGCATAATACATACTATATGATTCCTGCCAGATGACATTTTGAAATAGGCAAAACCATGAGATAGTAAAAAGATCAGGGTGGCCAGAGGTTCAGAGGGAGGGAGGGATTACTAGGTGGAGCACAGAGGGTCAATGAAACTATCCTGTATCATACTGAGATGATAGATAACATGTCATTAGACATTTGTTCATCAAAACTCATGGAATCTACAACATAAAAAGTGAACCCTAATGTAAACTATGGAAAACTGTTAATAAAAATGTATCAGTATTGGATCAATTGTAACAAATGCACCACAGCAATGTAAGATATTAGTAATGAGATCAAAGGTTGGGGTGGGAAAGAGGACAAAGGGGAAATTTCCTTACTTTCTGTTCAATTTTTCTTTAAACCCAAGACCTTTTTTTTAAGGGTCTATCAATTTTTTTAAAGATTCCTAAACATTTGTTGGTATTTTAAAATATTAGCCCAGGGGTACCTGGGTAGTTCACTAAGTTAAGCTTCTGACTCTTGATTTCGCCTTAGGTCATGATCCCACGGTCATGAAATCAAGCCCCATGTAAGGCTTTGCACTGGGCGTGGAGTCTGCTTAAGATTCTCTCCCTCTGCCTCTCTGCCCCACTCTCACTCTTTCCATCTCTCTCAAAAAAATAAAAAATAAAAAATTATTAGCCCACAATATTTGCAATTGATATGATTTGCTAGAAATTATCAGGCCAAGGGATAGAAAATACCTCCCCCTGGTGGTCCAGAGACAGAAAAACTAGAAGTGTAGTGAACCAACTCAAGCCAAGGAAAAGAGAGCAATAGCTGTTTCAGGGGAACAGGGCACTTTTAGAAATAAATTTAGTCTCAAATCTGATAGCTATTCATAAAATCCAAGTTAGAACCCATGAACTCAGGAAGAAGGTTGAGGAAGGACAACACTTAAGGAAAATCAGAGAACATATGAGCAAAATAAATAAGTGATTGATACCTTCTACAATGGGAGTGATTTGGAAAGGAGGAAACAATATTCCACAACTCCTCCAACTAAGTATCCCTTGGGTAGGAAGACCTCTGCGGGTCAGGATAAGAAATCATCCTAAAAGAACTGTAAAAATGCAGGCTCATTCTCCCAGTGAGATATTGACAGACCTCACCAGTAAACATCTAACCTAAGACATTAGGAGCCACATTCAAGAAACTCAATGGAACTAAGGAAACAGAAGTTGAACTTTTATTATTATTAACATAATTAAAACTTTAAATTTGTAAAACTAAAATCACATACCTAGCATGAAACGACTGTGTGACAGATGTTAGACCAACACATAGGACAAATAATTGCAAGAAGTATTCATTTCTGAGTAAAATTTGAGAGAAGCAAACCAAGAAACAGACCCTTAACTATAGAGAACAAACTAATGGTTACCAGAGGGGAGGTAGGTGGGGGCACCGGTTAAACAGGCGATAAGGATGAAGGAGTGCACTTGTAATGAGCACTGGGTGTTATATGGAAGGGTTGATCACTATTTTGTACACTAATTATTATTACCTGCATGGTAACTAACTGGAATTTTAATAAAAACTTAAAAAAAATTTTTTTTAACTTTAAAAAGAAAGAAAAGAACAACTAGTTTGAATTAAACTTCCCTTAAATTTATAGCCACAAGAAAACATCACATATAAGAACATCTCAACAAGTAGTATACTTATGTCCTTTCCAGAATCTTATTAAACATTTTTAGAACCCAAAGAGCCTACCAGTCTATTTTAGTGTCCTTCTGCATCTGAGAATAGAACAATGTGAAAAGTCATAGAAGGCAATCATGGAAGGAAGTTAGCACACTTTCTGTGTGCTAACACACATCACCTTCTGCACAGATAATCCTGCTCCTTCCCCACTACCATTCAAGGTAGATAGCCATCACTGGTTTGGGTGGACACATTCATGTTACAAATTGTATCCTCAATACCCTGGGGGTAACCTCTGAATGTCAATATGTATTTCTTTTTTTTTTAATTTTTTTTGAAGTTTATTTTTTACAGAGACACACACACACACACACACACACACACACACACACACGAGTGTGAGTGGGAGAGGGGCAGAAAGAGAGGGAGACACAGAATCTGAAGCAGGCTCCAGGCTCTGAGCTGTCAGCACAGAGCCTGACACAGGGCTTGAACTCACGAGGCGTGAGATCATGACCTGAGCTGAAGTCAGACACTTAATCAACTGAGCCACCCAGGTGCCCCTGTCAATATGTATTTCTAAAAACCTTCATTGTCACCCTACATTCTAACCTTCTGACCTACATTTCACTTATTAGATTGTTGTGGGGTTTTTTACAGCTGTAGCTAATCTGCAGTTAAACCCATCTATTGTTTTATAATTTTGTTGACTGACATTTTCAATTCCAAATTTCTGTTTGGCTCTTTTTGAAATCTGCTATACCATACTTATAGTTTCTTGTTTCCTGATAAGTTTTTTGAGCTTTGTTTTTTTCAAAGCAAAGTATAATCCTAGTAATCTTGTTCCAACTTTGATCTCTCCTATTTGGTTTTTCTTCTCTTTCTTACTCATGAGGTCTTGCCCCCTATTGAATCAAGTTATCTTGGATAGCACGTCAGATGTTGTTTCTAAAAATTTGTGCAGAAACAATTAAGGTCAGAGAGCATTTTTGTTTTCCTCTGCCAGGAGCCCAGGGGAACATCAATTTGGATCATCTTAACCCAATTTTAGAGTTTGAGATTTTTCTGGTCTACTCGGATAATGGAAAGTTGGGCTTCAATTTCTCCAGAACTGACTTCCTTCTGGCTCACCCTTACTGGGCCCTAACAATAGCAGATGGTAGCTCTCTAGGACTCCCACTTTTGGTGGGCCCTAGACTCTGACTGTTGCCCCTCAAACCTAGCAGCCCTAATGAACGTGCAGGTTGGTCACTTCCAGATTAGCCACCAGCTCCAGCGCAAAAATGATTCCAAATGTTGGACTCTCCTCTCTAGATTTCCATTCCCCTTCTGGATCTTGGCCTAGTAATTCCTCACTAGGACATTAACTCTTTGATGGTTTAAACTTTTTTCAATGTATCATTCACATGTTCAGTTTTCTCCAGCAGACAGAATCTGTCCAAACGACTTAATCTATCATTATGGAAACCAGAAATCCATTTCTGGTGTTTATTCCTAACCCACTCCACAGTATCTTTGGCAGGGAGGGCAGGGAGGGAGATCTACTAACAATCAAAAGGTGTAGAGTGCTCAAGGAAGCGGCTAGTCCTGGTACCTGATGGTTCCTGGAAACGAAGAATGTGAATGCTCAGCCCCTGTTCTTCTAATCTGAGGCTCAGTTGCTAATTCTGATCAAGTGGGAACAATTCCACACGGTACCTCATCCAATATCAAATGAGAAGTGATTATTCATTAGAAATACGACACATCTGGTATCTCAAATATTAAGCATTAATGGTCCCTTCTGGTCCTCAATCAGAAAAAAACTAACAAGACTTTGATAAGGAGGGTGTGTGAATTTGTATATGTACAAAATGAACTCTAAATATTACAGTAGTTATTCTGTGTACTTTGAATGTGTACATTAGTTTTCATTTTAAAAGTAAACAAAATCATGCCAGGACTGACTGTCAAAATATCCACTGTAATTTGGAGCTTGTGCACTTTCCAATAAAGAGATTTTCAGCCAGTCACCAGCTGATTCTTGTGACTTTATCTTAGAGAAGAAGCAAACAGAAAATTTTCTAAATGCAGAAAATTCTAGGAAAATCAGTCACCCAAATTTTACCATTTATGTAATACTACCATTAACACTTTCATGAATATTTTCTAGTCGCTTTTTTCTGTACATATTTTGTGTATTTTTTTCACAAAGCTGAATTATCTCCACAGTAACATATTGTATGATATAACATGCTTTTTCCCCTTAACTATATATCATAAATATTTCCCTGTCATTATTTTGCCAAAAACTCCATATTTTTAATGTCTAAATTGTATTCCACCTTACCAATTAACCATAACTTATGTAATCAATCCTTTAACATTCTTAAAGGGATTTTGCACCTTAACAAAATCTTTAATTATCTCTGTTACCACTATAAAAAGTGAAAATAGAATTCCCTATCACTGTGACCTTCTTTTCCTCCTTCTCCCCACCTGAAAACTGGTATCAGTGGGATGATATTTGGCCTTTTTTTCCTCCCTCCCTCCCCATGTCTGTGACATGATATATACCAAGGGTAACAGAAGAGGGATTTGGTAAGAGAAGGAAGGAAACAGAGGAGAGAGTTTTTAGGAATATTGTCAACTGAAAGACTAAGGTGTGGTCCTTTTTGACAGTGTGAAAGGTCTAGCTGGCTCATAGACCCTCACCATGAGATGAAACCCTCCTCAGTTAGCCCCATCCAGTGGGGAATCAGGTGGAACTAACAACTGGCTCTGGAAACTTAGAACAACAAAAAAAAGTGGAACCCTAGACTAAAGGAACCTGAAGGCCATAGAATATATTTAAGTCCAAATAGGTTTTTCTCCTAGTATAAAGCAATATGGAATCATAAATGGTTATTTCCATGAGAGATGGAGGGACTCTTATCTGTGAGTAACAGACAGGGTTGACTGTACCCATGGTCCTTGTTGTAGGACTTGACTCTGACCTGAAGGACTGTTCTGTACATTCCTGTGGGTACTGTGTATGTGCTTCATCAGCTGATGTAAGATTGCTCAGTAACATACTATCTCTCCCCACCCTCTCCCACTCTGAGGGATGTAGTTGTGGGGTTACAGAGAGAGAAAACTCATATTTTGTAATAACTATAGACATGTTTCTTTATCATTGTTCAAATCAGACTTTGTGTCAGCAAGCTTCTCCTAGTTAATTATCAATCATTTACCCCCTCCACGCCCCGTCTGCCCCACACACTGTAATTGCAGTCTGATTTGCTTTTCAAAGGAATGTCTCCCCACGCTAATTGAAGCTAGTTGCACCAATGCAATCCTCAGAAACATGCTTAGGGAAGATTTCACACCATGCCAGGCAAGTGGCTATTAGATGGATCTGCTGAAAGTTATGAGTTTACATTCTCTTGTCTAATCAAATCTCAGTCTCTGTTCCATTACAATAGCATGCACATGTAAATTTTTTAAATCATAACAAATTATTCTAAGTACTTTAAAGAAGTCAAGTAAGGGGCACACTGTAAGTTCAGAGTATACACGTGGCATATACAAAAAAAAGAAGTCATCTTACTTCATATTCTTCTTTCTGCACCCTGTTTTTGTTAATGGTACCACCATATTCCATATCGCCAAAGCTTATAACCATCATGGCCCTTTATGTTTCCCTCTTCTCCTGCTAATCATATCCAATCAGATGCCAATCACCTCCACATCTGCTTCCACCTGCTTGTAAAATCATAAAGAAAATTGCATGAGATTATCTATTTAAAAACATTCGGCAAACCCTCTAGCATATTGTAAGAATGCAATAAAGGCTGGATATTATTATTAACTATTAATTATTAATTATTATTATTACATAAGGATTACCCTGTTTTCTGACCTGCAAGGGAAAGAGAATTTGACTGTCCACTTTCACTTTCAGAGAGAATAGGAAAGTCTCAGGAAGGTGGAAAAGAGTGCCAGCCAATAATTAACTGTGGCCTTAGAATTTGGTGAACATCCTACAGCCTGTATTTTGAAATCTATAAAACAGGGATGCCAGTTATGATTGCCCTATCACTTATAGCTGGTGTGCATGAAGTGAGATATAAATATAAAACTGCTTTTAAAAGTATAAAGTAACATATAAACATGTAGTATTATTTCCATCCTAACTATGAAATGAAAATAAGCAGGCTGGACTAGCTGATGTCCAAGATGAAACTCTATTGATTGTGAAAAGATGTTCCAGAAATGCTTATGCCAAGAGAGATTCAGTATATTGCACAATTTTCATTTCACAGGAACAATGCTTTGCAGACCTGACAATGAAGGAGTGACTATAAACAGCCAAGAACTCTGTTCCATAGTAGAAATGATCACTCTTTACAAAAGGAAAACCTAATCACATTTATTTTTTTCATTTCCTCTTTTTTGTAAAGAAGGTTTTGGTTGCAGCCATATGTTGAGAACTGAATCAAGATGAAGAGGGAGAATTAAACTTTTTCTTTTTCAGTATAAACAGGTTTTTTTATGTTTTAAAATTTTTTGGAAAAAATTTTAGACTTAGAGAAGAATCACAGAGTGAGTTTCCATATATTCTTCAACCAAGTTCATATAACATCTTACACACCTATGGTATGATTTTAAAACTAAGAAATTAACATTACTACAATATTATTAACTGAACTACAGACTTTATTTGGGTTTTATCAGTTTTTCCACTACTGTTCTTCTTCTGTTCCAAGATCTAATTCAAATCCCACATTTCATTTTGTTGTCATGTTTCCTTAGCTTCTTCCTATAGGGGCAATTCCTTAGGCTCTCCTTGTCTTTAATAACCCTTTGAAGTGTATTGGTAGGTATTTTGTAGACTATCCCTCAACTGGGTTTTTTCTGACGTTTTCTTGTGATTAGATTGAGGTTATAATTTTTTAAAATTTATTTTTTAATTCCAGTATAATTAATGTACAGCTTTATATTAGTTTTAGGTATTCAATACAGTGATTCAACAATTTCTATACAGTCAGTGCTCATCACTGTAAATGTACTCTTAGTCCCCTTCACCTATTTTACCCATCCCCCAACCTACTTTGCCTCTGGTAGGTGACAGTTTGTCCTGTATATTTAAGAGTCTGTTGTTCTGTTTGCCCCCTTTTTTTCTTTGTTCATTTATTTTGTTTCTTAAACTCCACACATGAGTGAAATCATATGGCATTTGTCTTTCTCTGAATCACTTATTTCACTTGGCATTACACCTTCTAGCTTCATCCATATTGCTGCAATTGGTAAGATTTCATTCTTTTTATGGCTGAATAATATCCCATTTCATATATATATATATATATATATATATACATTTCATATATATATATGTATATATATCTATATGATATATATATCGCATCTTTTTTATCCATTCATCTATTGATGGACACCTGGTTTGCTTCCATAATTTGGCTATTGCAAATAATGCTGCAATAAACATAGGGGTGCATGTATCTTTTCAAATTAGTGTTTTTGTATTCTTTGGGTAAATACACAGTAGTGAAATCACTGGATCATATGGTAATTCTATTTTTTAACTTTTTAAGGAATCAGATTGAGGTTATAATTTTGAGGAAGAATACCACAGAAGTGATATGCCCTTCTCAGTGCATCTTTCAGGGGATAAATGGAATTAGTATGTCTCATGTAATGTTGAACTGGTGTCTGTTAGGTTTCTCCACCATAAATATACTACTTTTCCCTTACTAAATATTTGGGGGAGATGATTTTAGGCTATCCAAATATCATCTTTTTCTGTAAAAGTTTGACCCACTAATTTTAGCATTTATCTGTGGATCTCTCCTACAGTAACAATTACTGTGGGATTCTAATGGAGAATTTCTATTTCCCTCATTTCTTCTCCATTTTTTAATTGGAATTCTTACATAATTCTTTTCTCCCCCAAATAAACTTTATTTGTTATGTCACCAATAGCAATCATTCTTCAACTTTTCACATGGTTTATGATCCAAATATCCTGACCATGTTATGGAGTTATCATGAGAATTGAGTAAGATAGAACATATACAGGATAAGACTCAATGGATATGAGTTCCTTCTCTTCCACTACCCATTGCTTAATTCCTAGATGACTCCAATATCTTAGCCATCCAGTTAACACTCAGTCAGCCATAATAAACAAAACTTTTTATTATTAATTAACTTTGCATACATGTAACCAGACCAAATAGACTATAAGGCCCCAAGATGAGCAAATAGATTTCCACATGGTCACACAGACTCACAGCACTAGTACCATATACCGTATAAAGACAATCTAAAAATGTATTAAATGAATGGATGATTAGGTATTTGATGAATGCTAAGAGGAGAGATACAAATGTTAAGGGCCTTAAATGAGAATCAGTTTAAATATTCTTCCCTAGTTCAGGACATTCTTCCCTATCTCTCTCTTGTGTCTTTTGCTTCTAGATAGATTTAAATTTCAATGCCAATAGATTTCTACTTCATAATTCATTCATGTCCCTTGTTAAGCCATCAGAGCTTCTTCATATATCCAAACATCTGAGAAAATCACCCTAATTTTAAAACAGGTGAAGGATGAAAATGGGCAATTTAAAAAGATAAGCCAGAAACAGACAATAAATGCATGAAAGAGAAAGTTTAACCTCAAAAATTGAACTTCAGCAGGTTCAAATAAAAACAAGCTACTGTTTTTGCCTTATCAGATTAAGAAAAGACATTATATCAGTGCATCTCAAGCTTTAATGTGTGTTCAAATGACCAGAAGATCTTGTTAAAGCTTAGATCCTGATTCACTAGGGCACAAAAAGAGTCAGAGAGGCTACATTTCTTATTATCTCCAAGTGATGCCAGTGTTGCTGAAGCTGGGGACCACACAATCTCCAACCATAATGATAAGTATTAGTGAAAATATCTGGTGCTACGTGTAACATTCTGCTGTAAATCAGTGCAACCTTTTTGGAAAGTAGTCTGGCTATGTAACTTACACCTATGCTTGCTGGCCCTGGCTGTATATTAAAATTTCCTAGTGAACTTTACAAGCTATCTATGCCCAGATCCCATTCCAGCCTAATTAAATCAACATTTCTGGGAGTGGGGCCTAGTAGTGAGTATTTTCACTCAAAGGAAAATGAATATTTTACTGAATAGATAAAATTGTGATTATGTGGATATTTAATGAAATAATGAAATATAAAAGGAAATGTTAAAAATACAATGTAAGAAAATGCTTACAATATAATACTGAATTTTTTTTCATCTTTATGGAGGTTAATTAACCTATAGAATTGTAAGATATTTAGAGTATACACTGGTAATTTAGTAGACATATACATTTTAAAAGAATTCCCCCCATCTAGTTAATTACATCCTTTACCTCACATATTTATCTTTTTCTTTCTTTCTTTCTTTCTTTCTTTCTTTCTTTCTTTCTTTCCTGCCTTCTTTCTTTCTTTCTTGAGAATGGTTAAGTTTTACTCTCTTAGCAAATTTCAACTATATAATATAGTGTTATTAACTACAATCACCATGTTTTACATTAGTTGATCAGACCTTATCCATTTTTATAGCTGAAAATTAGAACACTTTTACTAAACTATCTTATTTTCCCCAACCCCCAGGCCCTGGCAACTACTTTTCTACTCTCTATATGAGTTTGACTTTTTTTTAAACTCCACATGTAAGTGATACCATGCAGGATTTGTCTTTCTCTGTCTGACTTATTTCACTTAGCATAATGCCATCCTGTTCATCCATGTTGCCAGTGGAAGGAGAGAAGGATTTCTTTATTTCTCATGGCTGAATAATAGTCGTGTGTGTGTGTGTGTATGTGTGTGTAGCTCACATATTCTTTATTCTTCCATCCATTGATAGACAATATAATGCTAAATGACACAAACTGTATGGTAGTATAATTTTAATTATTGATTAATTCAACAGCTTCATTATTTAATGCCTATATGTGCCAGGTGCTATTCTTTTTTTTTAATTAAGGGTTTTTTTTAATGTTTGTTTATTTATTTTGAGAGAGAGAGGGAATGGAAAAGTGAGGGCAGAAGAGACAGAGAAAGAGGAAGAGAGAGAATCCCAAGCAGACTCAGCACTGTCAGCACAGAGCCCTGATGGGGGGCTCAGTCCCACGGACTGTGAGATCATGACCTGAGCCAAAATCAAGAGCCGGATGCTTAACTGACTGAGCCACCCAGGTGCCCCATAGCAGGTACTTGGAATAATCTGGTAAATAATACAAAAATCCTTTTCCTTAAGAATCCTACATTCTATGTATTATGTATACAAAGATAAAAGTAGAGACAGTGAAATGTGAGTAAAAATTAGTTGTAAACAATCTTTTTCTCCTTTAAACATTCTGGAAGCTTCATGTTTCAAATCAGATAAAAATAGACATTTCCCTCTAATATATTATCCACATGAGATCAAGATTATTTAGCATTCTAAGAGTAACAGTTTATTGAAAGAGTTAAATTAAGCCTTCTTGACGATTTCAAACTCATGCTTCCTTTCTTTGATGATTGCTTTTCTATGTCTAGAAATTTTCTCATTTCCCTAGTTTATTCTGATACTGACATGGATCTTGGACTCCCTCTGCTGACCAAATGGTATTAGAGAAGAAGACTGAATGGAGAACAATCCTGGAAAATCACAAAGGGCTCTGTATGCACTTCTCCCTCATTCACTCAATCCAAGCACACTTACTGAATGCCTATTATGTACTGGCTAGGTACTGGAAAAAACAAAAGAAATAAGATACTATACCTGTCCTTGAAATTCTCCTATACTTTTCTTCAGGAAATTACCAATCCCAGATTTCTTGGACAAGGCTCAAGAAAAAGCATCCACTCTCTGCCTAGAAAGATGATTGGTATGTATTCATGCTGGGCTATGACAATAACTTACATCTTTGTGAAAATCAGAAAATCCTTCCACAATACCCTCTAGAAGATACTGAAATATTTATGCTTCAATTTCCCTAAATAATGGCAGTCAGCATGAAGTAAGAGACCTAGACACTAGAGGAGAAAAGTCAAACAAAGCCATGAGAAGTTTGGGGTAAAAATGTGGTCGGTTGTCCCAAGAAAAACTTGGGTACATTCTTTTTTTCTTAACTTAGACACAAAGATTTGCATCGTTGCAAGACTAAAAAATTTCACAAAATGAAAATTCTTACCCCCTTCATTACATGACCACTAGTTACTGATTTGAAGTTTGGGGTGCGCAGACATGATATTCCAGGAATGACATTCCTGAAATGAACATTCCTTACAATTGACATTTTAGCCACAAATGCCCACAGCAAACTCTGCTTAAACACCTACTAGTGAGTGAATACAAGTTGCAAACTCCCTGTTTTTTATCCAAGGAGTTTGACCCTTTAGAGCTGTGATAGTATAACAATTACAAAAACATGAAAAACTACAGATGAATGAATTTTAAACTAAAGGTATTAAAACATTTCAATAACAATGAGTACTTGGTGTTATATGTGATGACTCAATAAATTCTACTCCTGGAACAATGATTACACTATATGTAACTAACTTGGATTTAAATAAAATAAATTAAAAATAAAAAAAATAAAAGAGATGAGTGCTCTTATGAATGGGATGAGTGCTCTTATAAAAGAGGTCCCAGAGAGTTCCCTACCCCTCCCACCTGTGAGCACACAATGAGAAGATGCCAGCTGTGAACCAGGAAGAGGGCCCTTATCAGAAAAGGCAGCCATGCTGGCCCCATGATCTCAGATTTCCCAGCCTCCAGAACTGTGAGAACTAAATTTCTGGTGTTTTTATTTAAAAAAAAAAAACTCGAACTGGGGCGCCTGGGTGGCTCAGGAGGTTAAGCCTCTGACTTCGGCTCAGGTCATGATCTCACACCTCGTGAGTTCGAGCCCCGCATCAGGCTCTGTGCTGACAGCTCAGGGCCTGGAGCCTGCTTTGGATTCTGTGTCTCCCTCTCTCTCTGCCCTTGCCCCACTCACACTCACACTCTGTCTCTCTCTGTCTCTGAAAAATACATAAACATTACAAAAAAAAAAAAGTTTAAAAAAACTCCAGTAACTTGTCACGACTTTTTTTTTTAACGTTTATTTATTTTTGAGACAGGGAGAGACAGCATGAACAGGGGAGGGTCAGAGAGAGAGGGAGACACAGAATCTGAAACAGGCTCCAGGCTCTGAGCCATCAGCACAGAGCCTGACGCCAGGCTCCAACTCACGGACTGCGAGATCATGACCTGAGCCGAAGTCGGATGCTTAACTAACTGAGCCACCCAGGCGCCCCGTCACGACTTTTTGAATAAAATCTTTGGCCTTGGATTTAAAAGTCTCTACTAGGCCACCTGGGTGGCTCAGTTAGCTGAGCATCTGACTTCAGCTCAGGTCATGATCTCATGGTTCATGAACTCGAGCCCCACATCAGGCTCACTGCTGTTAGTGTGTCAGTGCAGAGCCTGCTTAGAATCCTCTGTCCTCCTCTCTCTGCCCACCCCCAGTTTGCTCTCTCCCAGAAACAATTTTTTTTTAAAGTCTCTGCTAATTGGTTCTGCCCAACAGAAGGCCTCATTCTCCTTCAAACCCACTGTACTGCATTAGTTTTAAGTATAACTTTACTTGGCCTAAGCCTTTTTGTTCTTGTTGCATGGTAACAGCATCTTGTAATGGAGATGGGAAAACCCTATGGGGGTATTTTGGCAATTTTTTTCAGGCATTTTTAACTGTCATATGATTGAAACTGCTATTGATGTTTAGTGTCAAGGGACAGTCCTGCTAAATGTTGTGCAACACATGAGCATGTGCCAAACAAGGAAGATTGGGCTCACGTCCTACATGACTTCCAAACATCCCACCAGATTTTCACGGAAGTAAATAAAATAATTTGTATATCTGAGCCTAGGATTCAACTCTTTTTGATATATAACACAACATGGTTTTTGCACAATGTTAATATACACAGAATATTTTAGGCCAGCACCTTCCTCTTAATCATGAAAATATCATGCTTTAAAGAAAATAGTATGCTTTGGTTTTGTTCAAATTTTTTCAAAAGTTGCTAACCATTGTAGAAAATCTTGTCTCGAAATGCAAGCATGCAAACCCATGTTCCACACTTGTACCATCTGCATTTGTAGCTGCAAATATTTGGTGCTTACAAATATTTTACAGTGAAGATTTGAGACAAATATTAATATTAATTGATATACATGAAATGTAAACATCTCATCACATTGTATTAATAATCATATTACTTTAATTTTGTGGTGTAATGGTTTCTTGTTATGTATGTTATGAAAATTAAACTTGAAACTTTTTCTTGAAACTGCTTGCTATTCTTTCAATCTCACTTTCTTTCCAACCCTTCATCCCCCAGAGATTTGCCACAAAACTTCTGTATTGTCCCTTGAATTGCTATTTCTTTTTTTCAATAGATCTCTAATTTCCTGTTGATTATCAAAGCAGATGGTCTCTGTAGTCCCTGTGGATATTCAAGACAGAATGTACACCTCAACTTGTGGTTTCAAGATAGAATTTATTTACTGCAATATTCTGTCTCGTCCATCCCAGGCAACACAGGGAATTACCTTGACACACACTGATAGATAAGATCCAGCTCATTTGCAAGAATACCATACTTCCTCATTTTCTCACATCAACAATCTATAATTTGTCTGCCATGTTATCTGTGCTGCAATTAAGGTGATTTCCCTCCTTCTCTCATCACATATAGACAGGTCTAGTCTGCCATTACTCACCCTAGCACTAGTTTTTATTCTATGTTCACTGTACCTCTGCTCTTTCATTTTCCTCTACTTCTTGGTCAACGTGGCTTCTAATCTTACTTCCTCGAACTTCTATCTTAGTTATTACAAGTGGTTAAACATCTGACTACTTCATTTTGGCTACTTGTGTAGTCGTGCTGAAGGATTATGTATTGAAATGCACTGCTTATTATATCTTTCTTTCTCCTTTAAATTATGGTAAGCACATTATATTTATATTTAAAGTAATTTCATTTTTAAATTGCTTGTGCATGTACATTATGGAATGAATTTAATTTCAGAAAAGGAAATATTTGTTATAAGAAGAGGGCTTCAGGTCTGAAAAGAACAACAGGTTTACACTGGTCGCCACTGCCGACCCTTATTAGACACCTATCCCTCCTCTCTGTCCTGTGGTCCCATCTGCCCTTCAGGGCTCATTCAACGGGATTTGAAATTCGGTTTTTGAAACTTCTCTTGCCTGTGAAGATCTTTTCTCTGAAATACTATGGCTCTATTTACTATAAATAGTTGGATTTTAATCTCACACTGTCTTGAACCACCACTGCTGATCATTGGTGTGTGTACATGTGTGCATTATTCTCTCCAACTAGACTTTTAGCTTCTAGAAAGCAAAATTATTTGTCATGCCCTACACCCCCCTAGCACTATATTTAGCACAGAGTTGGAACTCAATAAATTCTGGTATAATAAATAAACCAACTTCTAAACTGTACATGGTAGCATAGCTCTTGGCATATCCCTCTGCTATAACACTTATAAAACCAAATTAGTTCTTGATGTTTGACTCTCTCACAAACCGTTAGCTCCTTGCAGAAAGGGACTGTGATTAGCCAGCTTCATAATCTCAGCATCAGAACACACTGACTAGTTCACAGAAACCATCCAGTGACCGTTTGTGAATGACCAGATGATGCTTTAATTGAATCCATGAAACGGATTCTGGTGTAACTAACTGTAGATTATGTGGAAACAACTGAATGAGAATGAATGCAATTAAGGTGACTGCCATAAAGGAAATACTAGAATGGAGCTTCCCAGAATTTTATCTTCAGATTCACAGTACCATTTCGTCAAGATATCATGTCTAGTTTTCAATCCTTTCCTCAGCAGGAGTTTTCTCTACAAGGGAATTCTTTGAAAGAAATCTGAAAGAAAAGAGAGGTAAAGAAAAGGATAAAGCCCATCCCCAGGTTGGAAAGCTTTTCTCCTCATTTGAATATGAGAGGAATTGTATTTTGTAGAGTTTTGGTGGGACTAAATTTTGTAGTGTTAAAAATAATCCTAAATGTCTGAACAAGTTTATTCTGACAGTCATAACCCCTTCTGGGAGCTTCAAAATGCCTGCCAGGCCTATATCCCCTTCCAAAGTCTTCCTTAATCATGCTTTACTCCTTTCACCTTGCTTCCTTCCCTGGACACCACTTATTGGAGTAGGGGTGGGTTCTTTTTCTGGCCAGAGTCTGTGAAAGTGACTTGAGTCAAAAGCTCTGCCCAATGAGACCTCCTATATGCAGAAATGACTAGTTGAATCAGGTCCTCCCAGGAAATCTACCCTGGACACTTAGGAGACGCAGTTAGTAACAGCTGAATCATTCAGCGCAGCACAGGCAATAGCTGTGTCTCCCTACAGGTGACTGCCACTAAAAGAGAGAGCTAGAGTGCCCTAAAAGTCTTGAAGTTGCCATCAGATGCCAGAGCAATTACAAGGTACAGGATGACATCCCATCTCCATGAGCCCTGAAAATGCATCTGTTCCTCTTTTGCTCTCATTGATTAAGAAGCATATTTCATTCTTATGGTTTATAACAGTGAGAGCCACAGACTTTACACTGTAGTAAGCTCTGGGACAGAGCAGAAAGACAATTCAGCCACTTATCCAACACACTACAGTAAAACGCTCTTAAGAGTTAGAGCAGGCATCAAAGGCCACAAGGCCTACCCAAGCAAGGCAGATAATATACACTAGGGAAGACAGCCAGGTATAGACGATAAGGAGATGCTTGCTCTGTTGCACCCCAGTTTTGGTCATTGTTATCATTTGGAAGGATAGATGCTATTTGCTAGAACTTCCAACAATGCATGTCCACCTAGCACATCTCAAGAGCCCATTAATATTCATTATTATTGGTTTATATCATTTATAATCATTATCAACAGTCAACTTCCACAGACATCATCTGGAGAAATGAAACCACGTGGCAACTTTACATTTTCTAATTCCTTAATATATATTTATCTAACAAATATTTTTTAGGTCATGCTCTTTAAAACTCAATGCCAGTTTTAATTAAATCACAAGAACCCTAAAATTTAAGGTACGCTGACTCTACTGGTTTACTTTCTGTTAACGCTCATTTCTTTGGTTTTTGGGGAAAGATGGCCTACCCATTTCTTGGTTTTTCTAGCCTATATTTTCCCTGGGTAATTACCCCCAGAGACACCTTCAGAAATTGCCTATCAGACATAAATGTGGATTGAACATAATGTGATTTTCTCTGAGTCTTTAATCAGAGACTGCCAGTCTAACCAGCCCTTCCAAAACAAATCAGTAAGTTTTGTTGCCTTGAAGGATTGGAAAAATAATGTAGTTCAGCTAAGAAATGAGTGAGAAGACCATACTGAAAAAAGCAGTTTGGCAACACAACACACACATGTGCAGAACACTTACACCAATACTTACAACTCCACACTTTAGTGCAGTAGAAACTGTCTTGTTTTGTTCTGTTTTCTCAAAAAATTGTAGAGGAACCCATTACCAAAATCAAAGTAATTAAGGCAAGGGTCTAGGCTTCCTTATGTTTTAACAACTACTATGAATTAATACTGTGAATTAATATTATGAATCAACATCCAAAGCACATTAAAATGTCAAAGTAACTAATGCTGTATTAATATAACCCATTCAGGCCCAATTTCCTGTGGAGGAGCAGTGTGATAATAGCATGTATGAATTTGGGAATCAGACTGACCTGGATTCAAATTCTGACATGCTTTTCAGATATGTATCTTTGGAAAGTTCCTTAGCCTTTCCGAGCCTGTGTTATCATTTCTAAAGATGGTGACAATAACGCTTACTTTATAAAGCTGATATGAGTATTACATGAAATAACATAGAAAAGTGTCTGTCCATTGTCTATCGTTTAGCAGACATTTAATAAAATGTTACTTTCTTGTTTCCACCCCATCTTCTCCTAGGGGGATGGAAGGATCAATCTGGTTTCACATAGATATGAGAAGATACAAGGAGAGGTGACTCGAATGTACTTAGACACGATACTGAGGATGAAGGATCTTTGCCCTATGCCTTGAGTAAATGCAGGTCTATCCTTTCCCTTCATCTCAGACAGATCTGTCTGCAGTGGCCAGAGTGGCTGGATATTAGTTCATTTATTCAAAAAGTGATTTTTTTAACAAATATTGAAGCAAACCCTATTAAGTCAAGCTACAGTGGGAGAGCTGTGGGCTTTGGACCCAGACTAAACTGGAAATTTGATTCTACAATTTACCTGCATGGCCATGAGCTCCTTGATGTTTATTTCTATATCCAAACAACAGGGATCATAACAATACCTGCTTTCTCGGGTTCTTGCGAAGAATAAATATAGTAATATGGAAAAGTACAAGGCATAGAGTAAAAGTAGAATCTAATAGATAGTTGTCCCCTGCCCCCCTCATTCTGTGCTAGATTTTATTACATCCTGGAAAGCACAACACAACCAGTCAAGGATAAATACATCCTGCTGGTTTGAGGAGCAAATAACCTGTGATTCATCATGTGTACTTCCTCTATTATTTTTGCCTGCAGTTATGTATCTTTGCACTTCTGTGTTTCAGCCAGAAATGCTGAGACAACAGAAGGAGAGCAACAGGATCTTTGTCTTGTCTGAATAAGAAATCCTGGCTGCTTTCTGGAAAAAGTCATTCTTACACTTGCAGATCAGTCGGTTTAGAGGCCAACATCAACCAAACATTACCTTGATCCATCTAAAACTCAGTAAAATTCTCCAAACTCTTCATCCCTATGAAGACTCCTATGGTCAGGAAACTTTTGAAAAAATTTTAATTATGTGACCCAACATTTTCATACACCCTGTGAAACACAGTGTCTCAGTGTCACAGTAAGATTCCTCAATTCCTGCTGTAATCCACATCTGCCTAGAAACAGTTGAAATCACTTCTCAGAAATTTACTTCTCTGTAACCCAAATTAAAATTAAATCTGAAATAAGTAGTTGTGTGCGCCATAAGTCTTCATATCCATTATATAACCCATAATGCTCCATTCCTTGGGCTTATGAGAGAATGAGCTCCTCCACATAAGTGAATTTTCAGGTGGATCCACTTCCTGCTCTACTCACCTCAACTAATTGAGAAATGAGTTTTGGAAAATGGAGAAATGTGAAGAAGGGGCAAAGTTCCACCTTTCAAATTCAAAGCAGTGTGGATAGGCTTTTGAGCTAGAAATTTTTGTGGCTTATATTAGTCTATAGTTATTGACCTAAAGCTGAAAGATTTGAAAGAATTTGGTCTTAGGAGTCTCCGGGGCACGTGTGAGCCTTTAGAATGAGCTAATAAGAGAATACACCTGGGTGACTCAGTTGAGCACCCAGATCTTGATTTTGGCTCAGGTCATGATCCCAGAGTCATGGGATCAAGCCCAATGTCGGGCTCTGAGCTGAGCATGGAGCCTGCTTCAGGTTCTCTCTCTCCCTCTCTCTCCTTCTGCCCTCTCCTCTGCTTGTGTTCACTCTCCTCTCTAAAACAAATTAAAAAAATAAAAAAATAAAATATAAAATAAAATAAAATAAATAAAATAAAATAAAATATAGAATGCATCAGTAAGGGACTCAGAACAAAGAAAGCAGGGAATTTGCTGACATACTTGCTCTAGGTTCCAATTTTAAAGGAAGGGGGAGTAAAAAAAGGCCTCATCATTTTCTTCTGGTTTGTTAAGCCAGCTCTGCAGGGAAGGAAAGGAGATCATAATTCAAGCCCAGAGCTCTTTTTATCTACCAGAATATTGCTGTGCGTGCCCTCGAAAGTGATAAGGATAAAGAACCCCAACACATTCCATTATTTTAGAGGCAAAACATCTGTAATTTGACCTCTCTAGATGAAAAGATAAAAACATTACCTGACCTAATTATAACGGTACAATGACCATTACAAATGTGCATTCCTATTTTAACAGCGGCTTCTCAAGCATTGTGAAACATTAGATTCTGTGTCCTCAGGCTATGTTTTTTATGTTTTGGCTTTGTTTGTATTTTATCTTTGTTCTTGGTCTCAGCTATTATTTCTGGTCACTATAAGGGTTTCTAAAACTGGAAATAATCTCTCCATTCCTTCTGAATTTATTATGATCTAAAAATGGTAAAATGATGATGTTTATTTGAACTGTAACTTAAATTAGAATAAAGGAACTAAAAATATCTCTTGGAAGGACATGGGCTTTAGCACTATGTGCTGTCTGTTTGGGTGGCTTTGAAGAATTTTTTGCTTATTTCTGAGTTCTTGAATATGCTATAGATAGCTGCATTTAAAGATAATGACACTTAGGGTGCCTGGGTGGCTAAGTCAGTTAAGCGATTAAGCGTCTGACTTCAGCTTGGGTCATGTTATCACGGCTTATGAGTTGGAGCCCCACATCAGGCCCTGCACTGACTGCTCAGAGCCTGGAGCCTGCTTCAGATTCTGTGTCTCCCTCTCTCTCTCTGCCCCTCCCCTGCTCACACTCTCTCAAAATTAAATAAACGCTAAAAAAGTTTTTAATAAATAAATAAAGATAAATGACACTTGAACTAGTAAGGTATAAATCCACTGGATAAATATTATGCTACCCTTTGCTTGATCCCTTTAATTCTCTCACATCCTACATCTACTCTGTAAATTCTATAAGGTTTACCTCGAAAAATATCCAGAGTCTAGCCATGTTTCACCGCTTTCACTGCTACTATTATGATCCAAGACACCACCATCTCTTGCCTGGATTACTGCAGTCTCTCCTAACTTGTCTCTGTGCTCCTGCCTTTGGCCCCTTTCAGTCTCTTGAACCTGGCCAGAATTGTCCCATTACAAGATCAGATCACGCCCCTTCTCTGCTCAAAACCTCTCCCTGGTTTCCTACTTCACTTGGAGTAAAAGCCAAAGCCCTGACCGTGACCTATGAGATCCTACCTGATTTCATCTCTCACAACTCTGTCATTCAGCTCTCACTGGGCTCATTCACCAATCTTTACACACATCTGGAACATTCTGTCTGTGCACAGGCTGTTCCTCTGCCTAGAATGGACTTCTCCCTCATTTCTTTCTCATGTGGTCTCTTCACAATGAGTCCTTCCATGGCCACCCTACCTAAAGTTTCAACACGCACTCCTAACAATTTCTATGCCCCTTTTCTGCTTAATTCTTTCTCCTTGGCACTTACCAGACTACACATGTTATCTATCCACCTTGTTTACTGACTCTCTCCCCCACTAGTAGGTGAGCTCCATGAGGGGGTTTTGTCAGATTTGGTCACTTTGGTACCTCAGTGCCTAGAACAGTGCCTGGTACACATTAGATGCTCAACTGTTGAATGCGTGAGCAATTTCAACCTCTCATTTAGGCTGCAATGAAATTCAAACATCCAGTTAATAATAATTCATTTTTTTATGTTCAGCTCCTTTTCATTGAGAAATGTTAAATGTTTGGTACAATTTGGCTCCAGCTTCAGACAGATCAGCATTAAATCCAGATTGCCACTTACTAGCTGTGTGACTTTGGGCAAATTACTCAACCCCACTGAACTTAGTTTCTTCATCTATAAAATGTTGACAATAATAGTATCTGCCTTATGGAGTTGTTATAAGTAAAAATGAAATAAACGTCCAGGGCCTTGAACATAGAAAAGACTTAATAAATATAATCTATTCTTCTCATATACATTAGTTTTTTAATGTATGTATCCAAGTATCAGATTTTTACACCTTCGAGAACAAAAAAGATTCAAAAGCTAGGATAAAAGTTTTCATTTTCATGGTATCAGCCTTTGGCTATAAGTAACTTATATGCAAACAAAAAAAAAAAAGAAAGAAAGAAAAAAGAAAAAGAAAAGAAAAGGAGCTAATTTGCCTCACTGTTCTCCTAGGCAGTTATTACCTTATTCATTTTCTTAAAGGAAAAACCAAGGTTCAGTATGTTTGGCATCATGATCATATCACATCCTATCAATTGGATACATTTTTCACTAGATTCCCAAGTATCACTTAACTTCTGCCAATCTGCTTGTCTCTCACCTTCAATGCAACCAGTTCATTTCTTTTCATTGGTCATTCCTTCAACATGGAAAGGTCTTTCACCTTATTAATGTCAGTCTGTATTCTTTATCTGCAATCTTAGAGGTTTTTTAATGTTTATTTATTTTTGAGGGGGGGGAGGGAGGGGCAGAGAAAGAAGACAGAGAAGCCCAAGCAGGCTCTCCACCATCAGTGCAGAGCCCCCAACACATGAACGGTGAGATCATGACCTGAGCTGAAACCCAGAGTCAGACGCTTAACAGACTGAGCCACCCAGGTACCCCTGCAATCCTAGTTTTAAAACTCACTTTCTGCAAGACTGCTTCTATAATTCTCTCCCATTCTAATAACCTCCTTATATGACATCCCTTTAACATTTATGCTACATCAATAATTTGCATTATTTGCATGCTTGCAATGTACCAGACACTGTTCATTTACTCCTATGTAGATTCCTTTATTAGAATTGCCCAAGACACACAGCTAGAGAATTATGAATCTCTATCCCAGCCTGACCACGCTGACCCCAGAGCCCATGTTGTTAGCAATTAAGCACTCTGTACCTTATCTTCTTTCACATGATAAGCCTTTTCATAATAAGGCTAATTCATGTATCAGTGTCAAGTATGGTGTCTTTAACTAGACTATGACATTTTTGAGGAACAGGAGCTTGGGTATCTCTTTATTGTCATTAAATTTAATATGATATTCTGTTTGTAGTAAGCCTTTAATAAATCTTCTTCAACAAACTGAGCAACTGACTAGCACAGGATATGTTTCCTGACTTGCTTTCTAATTATATACACCAGAGACTTCTTCTGAGCAGGGGGAAAAATTGCCATTTCTACAGTAAAACTGACTCTGATGTCATCACATAAGGTCAATGTGTGAAGACCTGAAGTCATTCTGTATTGACTTGTGGTCAACTCTCCCATTCTTCCAAAAGTCCCTGTGAAGTGGGTTTATAATGGCTATCACCTGGCAGGTAATAATCCAGAAGAGAAACAAATGAATCATCATTTTCATATACAAAGCAAGCAGGTGTTACTTGGCAAGCTGCCAAGAACTGCTGTATCTGTTGCACTTACTTCTGCTATAAACTCCCTTGTTTGCAAAGGATCAATGCAAATTGATTCACAGTCAGTCCAGGTATGTGACTTTGGAGTCCACCATGCAGAGAAGGCAAAAGGGATAGAAAATGAGCTCAGCGTGATTCTACGTGTATACAAAGTATAACAGCAAGAAATCACTGTGAAATATAAAGCCTTTATATGAAAGACATCTTAACTTACATATGTTTTAATGTCTATCAAAAAAATTTACATCAAACATGGCAAGAAGTTAATCTGTATGCTATATAAAGTGTTGTATAATAAATGCTCCTTGCACTGGGTGTTGTATGGAAGCTAATTTGACGATAAATTATGTTACAAAATTAAAAAAATAAAGAAATAAATGTTTCTTGATATATAGAAACACAAGTTAATAAGAACATCAATTTCCTGTGGCTAATAAGCAAAAACATGAATACAAAAAGTGGAAATACGGTGGTAAATAAATAGGTGAGGAAAATATTTAAACTTGATAGTGATCAAAGAAATGCAAATTAAAACACCTCTGCGAACAGGGGGAGCGGTGCTGGGCGTGCAGGCCCAAGCCTGCCTCCCGGACCCAGCCTCCGCACCACCACACCCCTTCTTGCCCTGGCCCTGGGGGCTGAGGGTCAGCGCTTCCTGAGCACCACCACACCCCTTCTTGCCCTGGCCCTGGGGGCTGAGGGTCAGCGCTTCCTGAGGACGCTGCAAGCTCTGCTCTCCCCGCGTAAATTGACAGACAGACATGAATGGATAACAACAGAAAAATGGTATCAGAACAGTGGGAATCAGCAATTTTGCACAGGAAGCTTTGGGAGATGTTGTTTACTGTAGCCTGCCTGAAGCTGGGACCACACTGAACGAACAAGATGAGTGTGGTGCATTGGAATGTGTGAAAGCTGCTAGTGAACTCTATTCTCCTCCATCAGAAGTAACTGAAATTAATGAAGCTCTTGAGGAAAATCCAGCACTTGTCAACAAATTTTGCTATCAAGATGTCTGACTGATCAAGATAACACTCAGTAATCCTTCAGAACTGGTGAGACACATGTAAAATCTATTGAGTAGTGAAAATGGAACCCCTAAATAAACTAGTATCAAACAACTTAATCTAGCATAGTTGTTTTAAATTAGTGGTGCATAGAGGATTTAAAATAGCAATTTTTAGCAGTACCAGTGGAAAAAGAAACTACTTGCAACAACTTATGATTGCAGATAAACATAATATGCATCTTTTTTGCAACACCCTATGATTTTTAGGCTAGGCTCCAGTTACAATATTCAGAATCCTGAAGTTGCCTGTGGTCAAAAACTAGTTATAAAAATTATGTAATTCAAAAAATAAAAAGAATAAAAATTTTGTAATTCAAGGATGACTTTTAAGCCTTAGGGAATATTGTAACTTGCTTACATCTAACCTTGGATTAGGGTCAAAATACTTAAATGACCAGTCCATTGGAAGTAACTGGCAGTGGAGAAAGGTTTGTTAGTTGTATAGCATCAGATAAAGAATGATACTATCTTAACTGTGCAATATACTGTCCTTGCTGGTGCTATTTTTTTTTTAATTTTTTTTTAACGTTTATTTATTTTTGAGACAGAGAGAGACAGAGCATGAACGGGGGAGGGTCAGAGAGAGGGAGACACAGAATCCGAAACAGGCTCCAGGCTCTGAGCCATCAGCACAGAGCCCGACGCGGGGCTCGAACCCACGGACCGCGAGATCATGACCTGAGCGAAGTCGGCCGCTTAACCGACTGAGCCACCCAGGCGCCCCTGGTGTTATTTTTATATGGTGAAGCAACAGTCTTGCAGGAAGATAAATAGTTTAATAATAAAACATTCAACTTCTTTGTTAAAAAAAGAAACCATCAAGTTATCATCACAAGAAAAAAATGTAACTATGGTGACAGATATTAACTAAATTTCTCATGGTGATCATTTGCAATATATGCAAATATCAAATCATTACATTGTATACCTGAAACTAATATAATGTCTCATGTCAATTATACTTCAATCAATAAAAATCTAAAGCAAAAACAACAACAAAACCCACCACAAAACACTGTATTACACCTATTAAATGATGGGAAAATATTAATTAGGTGAACAAATTCTGACAAGTGAATTGCTATACATACATTGCTGGAAGCATATCAACTTAGATAATTCAGCAATACTTATCAAGAGTCAAGGGGGGCCTGGGTGGCTCAGTCAGTTAAGCGGCAGACTTCGGCTCAGGTCATGATCTCACATCTCTGTGGGTTCAAGCCCGGCATCAGGCTCTGTGTTGACAGCTCAGAGCCTGGAGCCTGCTTCGGATTCTGTGTCTCCCTCTCTCTGTGCCTCCCCTACTCATGCTGGCTGTCTCTCGCTCTCTCTCTCTCTCTCTCTCAAAAATAAACATTAAAAATAAAATTTAAAAAAAGTCATACAATTACACATGCTTTGAACAAGGAATCATATTCATAGTAAATTATACTAAGAAAATAATTCAAAATATGATTTTTTAAAATATTTACTAACCAAAATATCTATGGTGAAAAATTAGAAACAATCCAAGATCAAAAAATTAGAGTCTTGGAGCACCTGGGTGGCTCAGTCAGTTAAGCGTGCAACTTCAGCTCAGGTCATGATCTTGTGGTTCATGAGTTCAAGCCCCACATGGGGCTCTGTGCTGACAGCTCAGAACCTGGAGCCTGCTTCAGATTCTGTGTCTCCCTCTCTCTGCCCCTCCCCTGCTCATACTTACTCATTCACTCTCTCTCTCTCTCTCTCTCAAAAATAAACATTTTTTAAAAATCTTAAAAAAAAAATAAGAATCTTGAGACACCTGGGTGGCTTAGTAGGTTAAGCATCTGACTCTTGATCTCAGCTCAGGTATTGATCTCAGGGTTATGAATTCAAGTCTGGGTTCTGTGCTAGGCATGAAGTTTACATGGAAAAAAATTAAAAAAATAAAAAGGAGTCTTGAGCATCAGTCTGAGGAGCTATTACTCACATAATTTAAAATATAAGATTTATCCCTGTAGCTAATTAATATTTATAGAGCCTAAAGCCTAATATAAAATTATACCTACACTATGATCATAACTATGCTGAATATGAATCCAACATAAGTACTGTCAGAGAAAAAAATGAAATCATTTGATAAGGTAGTAAAATCCTATCTCATATGTCTTTCTTTTATATTCATATAATTATTACCATCACCATGTTATTTTTCTGGTTATTGCTCTTGATTATGAAACAAATAGAAGCCAATAAAAATACTAATTTCTGATATTGTCTGCAGTTTTCAAAATAACTTTGACTATATTATTAGAGGGAAAATAATTCAAATTTGATTCCAATGCTATAAGACTATATGGTAACAAGTATTAATAGATTTCACAAAAATTTATTTTCCATATTTTGTAACATTAAAAATCAGACCTGGGAATGCAAGCTGGTGCAACCACTCTGGAAAACAGTATGGAGGTTCCTCAAAAAACTAAAAATAGAACTACCCTATGACCCAGCAATTGCACTACTAGGCATTTATCCAAGGGATACAGGTGTGCTCTTTTGAAGGGACACATGCACCCCAATGTTTATAGCAGCACCATCAACAATAGCCAAAGTATGGAAAGATCCCAAATGTCCATCAATGGATGAATGGATAAAGAAGATGTGGCATATATATATACAATGGAGTATTACATGGCAATCAAAAAGAATGAAATTTTGCCATTTGCAACTACGTGGATGGAACTGGAGGATATTATGCTAAGTGAAATTAGTCAGTCAGAGAAAGACAAAAATCATATGACTTCACTTATATGAGTATTTTAAGAGACAAAACAGATGAACATAAGGGAAGGGAAACAAAAATCATATAAACACAGGGAGGGGGACAAAACAGAAGAGACTCATAAATATGCAGAACAAACTGAGAGTTATGAGAGGGGTTGTGGGAGGGGATATGGGCTAAATGGGTCATGGGCACTAAGCAATCTACTCCTGAAATCATTGTTGCACTATATGCTAACTAATTTGTATGTAAATTTTAAAAAATAAAAAATTAAATTAAAAAAATCAGATATAAACATTATCCCAAACCAACATGATAATGGGCTCTATAAAACCCTAAATAATAACAGTCAATGTGGTGGCCTAGCAGTCAAGAATATGGTCTTTGGAGATTGACTCCTGAAGGACATTCTATCCTTTCTAAATCCCAGTCATCACAGTATTTATCTCATGATAAAATGAAGTGCATCATGAAGATGAACTAAGAAAAAATGTAAAGCACAGCATGTGGTACATGTTAAGTGGTCAATAAAATAACCTATTAATATTATATACAGTAGACATTAGTGTAAGATCCATGAAAATTTTATTATTCCTTTTATTATGCCAACATACAAAATCAACTTTAAAACTTGGCCTTCCTTGACATGACCATACTCTCCACTCTTCTTCCATTCCAGCTTAATGCATGACACTCCATCAGATTCTTTCCCTGGAAAACTTAATACTTATCAATTGATTCAGACATCAGCTACTGATTGGGCATTTTGACAAATAGCCTTCAAGGCTCAGCATGAACCTATCTTCCTCATACCTGACCCCAAAGCCTCAAAGGATTTCTCCAACCTCAAAAAGTTTAGAGCATTCTTCTATTAGCAGTTTCCCAACCTCACAACTATTGACATCTCAAGCTGGATACTTGTTTTTGTGAGGGGCTTTCCTGTACATTTTAGGATGTTTAGCAGCATCTCTGGTCTCTACTCACTAGATGCCACTAACAAATTCCACCCCCCCTTCCCTGCCAGCAAACTGTAACCACCAGAAGTAGCCTCTTGTCCCCCAGACATGTTCCGTGTTGGGGCAAAATCATCCCTAACTGAGAATCACTGTTCTATAGCATTATTATTTTAGCAGTTAATCCATGTGGGACCATCCTTTTTGATATTATATAGGCTTTTTAATTAAATTATTGTTGGTTTGCTATATGTCTCATTAACTATTTTTGTGTATTTCTCTTCTTTGAGTTATTTGCTGATAAATTTCTGACAAGTAGGTGTACTGTATTATACTCCTTTGTATCTAGCAATGATTGATTGATCAATGTCATCTACTATTGAATGACTCATTCATTCTGGCATGGTTCATAAGAGCAAGATGCCTGTGTCTAAATTCTGGTCCCACCACTCACTGTCATTTTGGGTAATTTAGTTCACCTCTCTGTAGATCAGTTTTCTCTTTGTATAAAAAGGGGAGAATAGTATCTTCTTCAAAAAGTCATTTGGAGGATTAAATAAATTAATATATGTAGAACACTAAAATAATGCCTGTCCATAGTAAATACTATCCAAATATTACCAATTATAATGTGAATATAATGTCAAAGGATACAACTTAGTGGAATGAGTGATTTCTGTTCCCACAGGAATATTTTATGTGTTTGAAAAAATATGATAATCTATCCTGGGGCGCCTGGGTGGCGCAGTCGGTTAAGCGTCCGACTTCAGCCAGGTCACGATCTCGCGGTCCGTGAGTTCGAGCCCCGCGTCAGGCTCTGGGCTGATGGCTCAGAGCCTGGAGCCTGTTTCTGATTCTGTGTCTCCCTCTCTCTCTGCCCCTCCCCCGTTCATGCTCTGTCTCTCTCTGTCCCAAAAATAAATAAAAAATGTTGAAAAAAAAAATTTTTTTAAATAAAAAAAAAGAAAAAAAAAAAAAGAAAAAATATGATAATCTATCCAAAAAATTAGAAGATCGTGTAAAAAGTAAAACGTGAAGATCTATAACAAGCAATTTGTCACAATGTAGTGTATGAATGGTTGTCGAATGACTGACAAATATTTGGAGTCAGAGAAGAGAACATCACAGTGGAGTAGAAAGTGGGGGAAAGAGTCACCAAAGAGGTAAAAATGGACTGGAACTTTGAAAACAAGCTGTGAAGAGATAAGAAAAGAGGTTAGGCAGAGAGAAAGGTTCAATAAAAGCCTCAAGAAGAGACAAACCATGGCACATTCTGGAGAGACTGAGTAAACAAGTCTGGCTGGAGTAGAAGGTTGAAAGGGACCATGTGTGAGAACAAAGCAAAAATCAAAGTCCATGTTTTGTCCCATGCAATCAAAATGCTCATTAGCAATTAAAATCATAAGAATGATACATTTTAGTTCATTGTTATAACTAACATAACTGCCTTTGGTGGCTAGAATAGTCACAGCCAAGGCCCATAGTCCAATATGAAGTAGATATGCACCATAGATTTCTTTATTTCAACAAGAACAATAACTCATGATCACTGAATATTTTCTGCATACCAAATAGTGTGCTGAGCACTTAATATTCATTAATATGCTTAACTTAAATAAATTAAATTAAATTAATGCCATCCTATGGTAGACCACATTTCACAGATTAAATAATTATACAAAAATACTGTATATATTCAAGTTGAATGGCTCACCCAGTATCACATGGTTAATGTCATGGAAGGGTTTTCAAAAGCTGTGCTCCAGCTACTGTACTGACATTTTCCACAGGATCTTCTTTATCTAGCTTTTTCTTTATAAGTTTTTCTGTACATGTCCCCTCATGTATCTCAGATCTTCTGCCATTCTGAGCTTTTTTATTTTTGCTATACTCCGGACACAGCATTTTTTTTAATTTGTTACACTCATTTTTTTGAAGTAAAGGTATGGTCTTGATCAACATGACATAGTAGCCATCAGCTGTAGTACTTCCTTAATGTCTATCATCACTGCTACACATTGATATCCTCATGCTAATTTACAGATTTCTTTGTAATTAAATTCCTTTTAATTAGGATGTATTATGATTATGTTTGCTAACTTTCCCAGTAACATAAATCAAAAATAAAAAGCTGTTGACTTGGGGCGCCTGGGTGACTCTGTCAGTTAAGGGTCCGACTTTGGCTCAGGTCATGATCTCGCGGTCCATGAGTTTGAGCCCTGCATGTCAGCTGTGCTGACAGCTCAGAGCCTGGAGCCTGCTTCTGATTCTCTCTCTCTCTGCCCGCCCCCCTCCGCTCTCATTCTGTCTCTCTCTTCTCTCTCAAAAATAAGCATTAAAAGATTTTTTTAAAAAGCTGTTGACCAGATGCAAAATGTTTACTTCAACTGATTACAACAATCATGATTACTATCCCAATGTACAGTCTTGCATAAAATGGGAGATGAAATTGGAAAGGTGAATGGACATGTTAATTTGACTGTCTAGTTATAGAGGGTGAAATTTACATTATAGCTTTAGGGGTCCTTAAAAAGTTTTTGAGTGGAGCTGTGAAATGCTGAAACCAATATTTTAGGAAGATAAATTGATGTGGGTATGCAGGAAAGTGGAGGAGAAAGAAACTAATGCAAACATCTGGAAAACAGTAATCCAGGATTGAGTGTGAAGGTCATTTTTAAAGGGTAGAAGCAACATCATTTATAGTATATTAAGTATTTAGCTTAAGAGAAAGGCAGAATATATGAATTCTATGAAAACATCATCATTAGCCTATCATCATGCTCATAAACTGTAAAAGACATATTCACACACATCCCATTTTCCTGGCTAACAGTCAACTAGGAAGCTTAATCCCATGGATTCAGCATCAGTTTCTATGCAGACGAAATGCCTTCCATCAAGTCTCTTCTCTACCCTCTTTGGAACTCATACACCTAACTGCCACTGCTCCTCTTTTTTAACACACACACACACACACACACACACACACACACACACACAGACACACACAGACACACACACACACATACACACACACACAGTGTCTCTGTGGTGTTTCATGTAGCTTCTCCCACTCAAAGAACAAATCACCCACTTACTGAACACCCACTATATGGCAGCCGCTGTATCTTTATCATCTCACCAAATCTTCAAAACAAACCTATGGTCGTAAATGATCATCCTTATATAACAAAGGAAGGAACTAGGGCTCAGAGAGATTAGAGGACTTGATCAAGCACCAGAACTAGAATAGAGACAAATGGGAAAGGTGGGGTCAAAAATAATACTTTTTTTGCAAAAACATTTTACTATTTACAAAACATATTTACATTTCTTATTTCTTTACATCCTAAAAATAATTCTGTTATCAATAGGAAATGGGTTTTATCAGGAACAATTTCTTGGATATCATTATTTGAAGATGTTAAGCCTACACTTAGGTATGAAGACATCTTTTCTCCAAAATACCAGCTTCCTCGGTGTTCCCTGTAATTGGTAAGATCCCTATTCCCCTAAAAAGTATACTGACTCATCCCTTCTTAGGAAACCAATCTTAAATTCTTACCCCTACCACATCTGAAATCACACCTTTGGAAAGATAAGGAGGGGCAGAGAAATAACAAAAGCAGTTAAAGTCCAATCCACATCCAAGACATCTTTACCTGTTCCTGGAGAAAAACCCATCCATGTTGACATTAGCCTTTTAAGTGACACAGATATGACTAACCTGGCTTGGTACTAAATGCCTGAAAATAAGTCTATCTAAAGATTGAGATAAGGGTGCCTGAGTGGCTCAATCTGTTAAGCATCTGACTTCAGCTCAGGTCATGATCTCACAGTTCATGAGTTTGACCCCTGCATCAGGCTCTCTGCTGTCAGTACAGAGTCCACTTTAGATCCTGTGCTCCTCTCTCTCAATCTCTCTCTCTCTCTCTCATCCCTTCCTCCTCTCTCTCTCTCTCAAAAATAAATAAGCATCTTTTTAATCTTAAAAAAAAAATAAAATAAAGAGTGAAATGAAACTAGTGCCCATTGACCTGATTGGTTCACGGAGAATGTTTTGACTTATGTCCCTCTTTCCCCAAAGAACATGCACCAAAGATTTACCTGAAGTTATTCTCTCAGAGGGTCCAATTAAAGTTTCTTAACAAAAGCTTGCCTAACTCTAGTCTATTATCTTCAGATAAAAAACTATCTAGGAAATTCTGAGGAAAACATTATAATGTACTCATTATCCATCTAATATTTCCATTTTCTCTTTCAATCTCAGAACATTATGTTATGCTTCCTTCTAGAGTGTTGGGGTAAGGGAGGGAAGATACATTTACTATAACAAGTATGAGGGTGAAAATCTTGAGAATGTTGGCACTGGGTCACTAGTTTTATCTGCAGATAAAAACCTGAACAAAATAGATAATGGTTAATTTTGCACCTATTTTACATATATTTCCTTCAGCTCACCAAAATGATTGTCTTCAGAGCTTATGTCCATTATTCCTTTACTGTCCTCCCTGCAATTGAGTTCTCTGAATAAATACAAGGGTTGGTTTACAATTAAAAATAATGAGGCTCTACTGGGCCAATGTCCTTGCATGCAATAAAAGGGTGTGGGCTAAATTACAGGAGCGGAGTTTGGTTTTTTTCCCCGTTTTGCTTCACTCTGATTGGTGGATTGGCGCTTTAAATAAAGGTTTCTGGTCTTCCCTGAATGAGAGATACAGAGCGAGTCCTAGGCACAGACCAGAAAAAATTTTAATCTTCTTTTCTTAGAACTGTCTTGGTTGGCATCACCAGGCCCTGAGAACACAGTGCATGTCAACACTGAAGGTAAAATGTGATTTTATGATTTCCATGTGATTCCTGTAAGTTCTTTTTTCCTATCTCCAAGTAGCTTTTATACAGAGGATTTTTGTTTGTCACCAGAAGCTGAATAATAGTTTATTGTAAACCATTAGCATGTTCCAGAGAAGACATGCCTAATATCTTACCAGCTAAGAAAAAAGACTAATCTATAGACTTTTTTTTCTTTTTCTTTTTCTTTTTTTTTCTTTTCTTTTTTTTTCTTTTTTACTATTTGTGATTATTAGTGACAGCGCCTAATTTAGAAAGGCATTAGAAGACAAGCAAATTTCTTGGGTAGGTAGATTTCTGTTCATATAAGAGTAAAGAGGCTTTTCAACTTCTAGAATAAACTTAAAGAGATAATTCATTTTAGAAAAAGGAAAACTCAGTTTTGAGACATATTTCCCACTAATATCAAAGGCATTTAAAATATTCAGTTCATTCTTACTTTTTTAATATTTATTTATTTGGGGGGAGAGCACAAGTGGGGGAGGAGCAGAGAAAAGGGGGACAGAGGATCTGAAGCAGACTCTTCACTGACAGCAGTGAGCCTGATGTGGGGCTTCACCTGGAAGATCATGACCTGAGCCGAAGTCAGACACTCAACCAACTAAGCCACTCAGGCATCCCTCATTCTTGTTTTTTAAAAGATAAGTTTTGTTATGTTTATCTGGATAACTGAAACATAGAGTGATACATTCTAATATATCTGCAAATAAAGGTTTGCTATAAAATAATCACTGTATTATATTTCAAATGCATTTCAAAATGTACTCTGGAGAGAAAGTATAACATCCTGTGAATGATACTTAATAGACCAAAATTTCACATAATGGAACGGATTTTCAAATTCATAATTCATTTTATGAAATGAAACACAGCATTTAAAGAACACAGCACAAAGGTTGTTCCTATATGTTCATTTAGGTTGTAACTCCATAAAAAAAATCACTTAGATATTTTTTAATTGATTGTCAATTCATTCCAAAAACTAGTAAGCATAAATAAGCTTAGAAATATTTAATTGTGTTTTATTTTTATTTTTGTTTTCTTGAAACTGATTGTTTTGGAAGAACAGAGATGTGGCTCATTTGAAATATTGCCTTTTAACCATTCTGAAATAAAAATTCATCTGATTTAATTCTCCAACCCAATTCTGTTTCAGATCCCACTTTCCAAAATGAAGGACCTAATACTGATCTTTTGCCTCCTGGAAATGAGTTCCGCAGTGCCGGTAAGTCATAGGTTTCTAGATTTTCTAGATTCTTGGATGCTAAACAGTACTGAAGGACATGGTCTGAAGTTCGTGCATGGACTCATTTGAATTAATCCAGTGGTAGAGTTCCTACTGAGTCAAAGGTCATAGGTGTCCAGACATCAGCTTACCATCTGAAAGCAGTAGGTCAATGTAATTTTTTTATTCAAAAAGACATTAAAATATTCTGAAGAAAATTTTGAAGTCTTATTCCATTCATTCAAATAAAAAGACTTATGTAGCCTTTGCAATGCCATGGCACAATTTTATTATAACCACTTGCTGCCGTTGTGCAATTAAAATGGAGAAGAAATTTCTCCAAAAAAGTAAAGTCCATTTTCTTCATTTTTAAAAGAATAATATTAGCCAAATTATGATGGTTACAAAACAGAGCTAAGTAATTCCATTTGAAGCTAGTAATTAAGTAATTAACCAACAGATTTGCCTCATGGGGGAGATATTATATGACTGAGAGTTGAAGTTTCTTAAATCAAAACATGCTATGGCAATGGGGCTAATTGTATGTTATAGTCCTATACCTGGCTCATTCTAACATATGTTGATATGATCTCATGAATACAATCCTCTGGGTACTGAACTCTACCAGCCAATAGTATGTGTTTCTATTTTCATGAAGACTTTGTTCTGCTGCCATATGCATTTGGCAAATATTGACTGAACACGTGACATGTATCCAGCAATGTGCTGGGCATTGGAGCCACAAAGGTGAGTTTGACATGATCTCTTGTCTTGAGGAACTCATAGTTGGACTTAAATAAACTTTCAAATATTTCAGTTCCCTGACAAAAAAAAAGATTAGCTACTTGGGTTTCTTAAAGTTAAATGTTTGGGAGAAAGGGGATAAAAACTGTCTACAAGGATGAAAGCCTCAACTCTGCGAATAAAAAGAGTTTCTATTCCATTACTCAACATGAACTTTAAGTGAAAGAAAAAGTGAAGCTGCCACCCTAGCTTACCTTTGTATAATACTGACCCTGGGGTCAGCCTCAGCCATCCACTGTCTAATACCTTGACACTCCTGGAACTTATGCTGGCCCACACCTGTGTCAATCAGGTCCACCCTGAGGGACACGACAATTGTTTAGGATTGCCGACTGACTGCCTGTCAAGTTAGATGTTCTACTTTTACTCCCTCCTTGGAAATGTACCCTCTGTCCATTTACATTCATGTAAATTTGTTGTTAATTCGTGACTTGGAGTAAATGGAAAGGAAAGTATACTTTGTAGTTGAATCTGTCCAAGATACCTTATTTGTGTACTGGCCACTGGTAGGAAGGAAGGCTTTACTCTCACAGTCCCCCAAAATGCTGAACAATCTGCTCACTACACACACACACACACACACACACACACACACACACATCAGTCTTCCTGTCTACACAACTGATCTTTTTCTCTGCTTAGAGTATTTGCTACACATTTATAACTCTTTTTCTGCTATCCATTTCCAAAACTGAATTATTTGGAGCAATTTGCACCATGACTAAGAGGGCAAGATTTTACTTGTATAAAAAAGCTGAAGGTGGAAGGTAGATAACACACTCAGGACTATTCCTCAACTTCTTACTCTTGAAAAAAAAATCCCAATATATTTAGTAGACGCTCCATAAATATTTGTGTATAAATGAAGGAAAGAAGGCATTGAGAACCTGGGACCCTGGAAAGTAAGGATTTCCAAAGAACCAAAGACCCTCAAAATTCAAAGTACTCTAATTCTTACTCTTCCATTCTCCATTTTTTTTTCTACTGGTATTTATGCATATTAACAAAGATTGCTTTAGAAAGAAAAATATCTTACACTTTAAAAATCTAGTTGTAAGTATAACTATATTTTTAACAACTTTTAAATGAATACATTAAGTATAATAAAACTTGACTTTTTTTAAAGTGTACATTTTGAATATGATCAAAAAATATAAACACAGATCAATAGATTTATACATAAAATAATTTTTCATAAATGATGATGGAGCATTTGTTGAAACCCCTTGAATGGATGGCAAGTTAGGTTTTGCATGTGCTCTTTGCTGAATGCCATGATTCCATGCCACATTCCATGAACCAGAAGCACGTAAGCTTGGCAAAACCACAAGAAAACTGACCTTAAGTTTGTCCCTTTTGCTTACCTATAGGATAATTTCTTTAAGAATACAAAGTATTCTTGGTTTTCTATTTTGTAGCTTTATCCTACACTGTATTTGTGCTCAATGTAATCTCAAAGTTAAAACAAAAATTTCTGCATTAAGATACAAAGGGTAGATGATTCATGTGGGAGCAAAGCCATTAAATATGATGTTAATTCTCCCAATTAATTTAAATTTTTCTTTATTCTGCTTAAAAACTCAAGTCAAAATCCCTCAGCTGGCCTTTATGCACTGGGCTAGGCTTTCTATTTCCAGTATGCATTTAGGGAAGGTTCTCACCAGATATCTCAAAATTATTCTTATTTCCATCTAGATGTTTCCTCAGCAACCTGGAACACCAGGCATGGCTAGTTTGAGCCTGGAGGTATGTATCGTCAGAGTATTTACATGCAGTCTTCACATTTGTATGGTCTTGGTAAGAGAGAAACACCATGGGCAGGTTCTGTTTTCCTAGTCAGAAGTCAGTGGCTTTCTAGAGAAGTTCCAGAGAAGCGTATGACATTTATTAGAACCTCATCTTCTCATTTTACTGCAATTTTAAACTCTCAGATATTTTACTCTTCAGAATGTCATCTGTGTGTGAATCAGATCAATACTAATATTTAATACCTAATATATATTACGTATACATTATATAATTACTATATTAATATAATTACTACATTAATTAAAACACATTGTTCTGAAGACACAAATGGTTTACATTTAATTCCATCACCTTATAGTATTTTATATGACAATGTTCCCCTGAAGAGAATTTACCCCACAAAATGTGGTTGTTTATAAGAACTCCTGTAAATAACATTAACCTGGTTTTGTGGCACCTGCTTCATAGCCTATGTTTGTCTTGCCGAAGTTCTCATAACTAATAATACTCTGTTTAAAAAATCTCAGCACACTGGAAACATTTGACCATGTCAAAAGAAAATATTAACAGTTATGAATAAAAGAACATTTATGAGATTATAAATTTTTCATAAGACCTTGCAAAGTTTATTCATATCATGATAATCTGGGGGTAATTAATATATACCTAGGCTAGAAGTTTATTTCAAACGGAAGCTAATTTCACAGAGTTACTTTTTTCTCACTTTCTAGCTTAAAAACAACTCAAAGCACTCTAAACCTCTTCCCATTAAATTGAAATTGACTTTCTGTTGAATTGGCAGCATTCTTGACCACCTATCCAGATACTCACCATTTTCCCCAGTGTGTTTTACATTTACTATTTTGAGGCCTTTTTTATTTGGGAAGGAGGTAAGGGTGCTTTGTTTTGTCTTGTTTTTGTTTTGTTTGCCTGTTTGGAGATGGATTTATAAAAGGCAAAGTAAATTAAATGGGGAAGGGAGGAACGCGTCAATGAAACAATGTTCTCATGATTAAGTTTCTATTTCAATTGAATGAGCTATTTTCCAATGTTTTAATGTGACCTTTACTTAAATGATACCTTTTTCTCTTATTTGATTAATGATAAAAAGCAAACTCACTATTTTAATAGCAATAACAACAATGGCACAACCACATTTAACATTTCCACTCTTCAATGATGATTTGTGTCTATTTTATTTTATTCAGCTGACCCACTGCAAACTTTGTGCTAATACCATATATTGAGAAAATGGTTGCACCATATGAAAAGGAATATATGTGGCAAACACTAACCCATCTTTTTTCTTGATAGACAATGAGACAGTTGGGAAGTTTGCAGGGATTAAATATGCTTTCTCAGGTAACCTTATTTTCAAATATTTCTTATTGCAAGAATTAATGGTGGTGGTGGTAGTGATATTATTAATAGCAACATTGTAATTCATAAAATTTGTGAATAGATATTATCCTAAATATTGAAAGAACAAATGAGTAATTGAGATAACCTAAAACAAAATAAGACCCTTGGATGGGATGGTAGGTAAAACAATATTTAATGTTCTTGAGTAAGAAAAAAATCCTTTCTAGTACTTCAATTTTATTGAACAGCCCAAAATATGAGTGCTTAAAAAGCTAAATCTCAAGTAAGTTTATGGGAATCTTGCAGTCTGTCTTAGGATGGAAAGTAAGTCTATTGGAAGAGAGCATTTACCTGTCCACATTAAATTCACCGATGTCACACTTACTTTGGCTGTCTCCACACTTTCTATGGATTTTGTAGAAAATGAAAACCAAGTTTAAGTCACTACTGAAATAAAAGCATGTGTTTTTTTCTTTCTTTTCCCCCTGCATATCTTCAAGTATTCAAGATTTGGTTTTGGAAAGTCATTTAATTCTTTGTGGATGCATGGTCTCCTGCCACCACATTCTTCTTTCCCATGGATGAGACCAAGGGAGCATGAAACTCAACAGGTAGGTTAATTGCATCAATGTGCTTGAAATTTCATGCTTAACAATATTTGCCTTCTCTAACTTATCATATACTAGCTACAGACAGATAATAATAATGAATAAAAAATTATTCAAGTATTAGCAAGTCAAAACTTATAATTGTTTTTAGTACATAGGAAAAATTAAAATAAAGTGGTCCAAACTTTCAACTTATTTGTATATTTATTTCAAATAGGAAGATATGGCCTCCAAAATATAAGAGGCATATGTTAATGACATGAGCCATAACAAGAGAGAAACTATCTTCAAGATGGAAGCAGGCTATATCCTGGACAACTCTCATCTTAGTCAAGAGTCCCAAATAATTATTCAAAGTCACATTTAAAATGATGCCAAAGTCCTGGTTAAAATATCATGAACCCTATAGTAATCAATAAATACATCAATCAGTTAACCATTATGTTTTTGGTGCCTAATAAATGCATAAGCCAAATTATAGATTGGGAGTGAAAATGAAAACATTTAAGAATGGCTCCAAGGTTCATGAAGTTTCAGATCTGATTGGGAGATAAGATAAGACAGTGTATTACAAGGTGCTAAATTATGAGGTATCGGTAATAAAAAGCCATAGAGTTTAGAGATGGGCAGTAGTTGAAGAGGCAAAGCAGAGCCAGATTGTGGTGAGATTTCCATACCACTTTGAGGAGCTTGCAAATGATTTAAAAATAACAGGAAGCCATCCACCACAGTTAATTTCAAAAAGGAGCAAATAAACATGGTTGTTTTAATAGCAACTTTTGATTCCAGTGTTCACAAGTAACATTATTCACCAAGCCACATTTAGTGGGACAATAAATAATGTTAGTAGTGACTGTTTCTCCACTTGATTATTTCCAAAATGGACTCCATGATGCAGGAATTTGATTGGTATTTTACTTAATTATCACTTCTCTCCTTTCATTAACTCAAAACATATATTATTTATCAAGTGCCAGGCACGTGTTAGGAACCATGTTAAGTGTTAGGGCTATAAAGTCAAAGAAGACATATTATTGTCTCTCAGTTGACGGTGGGCAAAGATATCATTGTAATCCAGTGAAAAAGTGGTAAAAGAGACATACCTAGAGGCAGCTTTGGGAACTCCGAGGAGGCAACAACCATTCTACCAGGAAGTCCAATAGTTTTCCATATTCCTCAGCACAGATAGTCCCAAAGGAAGTGGAGGAGACAGCCACACAAAAGACCGCCCCAATAACATTGACTTTACATAAATTGGTGCTTCCTAAATGAACATAAGCTTCAGGCCAATTCCCCGGACTCTCTTGCAAGTAGAAAGCTTCCCAAGCCCTTTTGTTTTAGAAATTCTAGACACCACAGTTCAGTGAGCTATCGCTTCCTGACACTCCTTTCAAATTTCTCTGCAGTATGAATATTCTTTGCCTGTACATCCCCCACCTCTCCCATCGCAGCCATCCCTGCAGCCTCAACAGCCAGGACAGAAACCTTTCCTCCAGCCTACTATTGTAACCGCCATCCAGGACGCAGCCCAGAAGGGAGGACCTCAGCTTCCAGTTTACCAGGGACAACCACCCTTGCAGCAAGCAGAGGGGCCAATGCTTGAACAGCAGGTGGCACCATCAGAGAAGCCACCAAAGGCCGAGGTAATTCTTTCTCAAAAGTCCAATCAGGATTGCGCACTAACTCGAAGGAAAACTGATTTGCAGAGCATATTTAAATAATCGGAATTTTCAGGCATAATTTATGACAACACAAATATGTTTTTAAGCAGTTGACATATCTGTCCTTTGCCATCAGAAACAAGGCATGGATTCTAAAAAGATCCTGTGCCTCTTAGTTTCTTAGTCACATAAGATGAAAGCTTTCAGGGGAAATAGGACAGCCCAGAGAATTCTATGCTTCCTATCATCAGGATCTTTTTCAGCGTTGGAAGGACTGAGAAGACTGATTATCCCACAGCATTGCATGTAGTATTTTGGATTATTATTTCTCTATCTGGTGGAGAAAAAACAATCATGCAATAATGTAGAGAAAAGAGCAGTAGAAAGAAAAGGAAGCTACCATGTAACTAGTATGCTGCAGGCATTTGACATTCCCCCATGTCACCCTGATTAAAATCCTATAAAGATAGATATTATCATCCTTTTTAAAAAGAAGACAGATTGGGGCGCCTGGGTGGCTCATTCAGTTAAGCGTCCAACTTCGGCTCAGGCCATGATCTTGCAGCTCGTGAGTTCGAGCCCCGCGTCAGGCTCTGTGCTGACAGGTCAGAGCCTGGAGCCTGCTTCAGATTCTGTGTCTCCCTCTCTCTGCCCCTCCCATGCTCATGCTCTGTCCTTCTCTGTCTCTCAATAATAAATAAACGTTAAAAAAATTAAAAAGAGAAGACAGACTTTGTGTCCTGCCTGACTAAATGAAGGTGAAAATCAGGAAATTCATTTTAGATTGCTTATTATAGTCATAAATAAGTTAAGAGTATGTCCAGTTCTGAGGTGCCTGGGTGGCTCAGTCAGTTAAGCGTCAGACTTCGGCTCAGGTCATGATCTCACGGTCCGTGAGTTCGAGCCCCGCGTCAGGCTCTGTGCTGACAGCTCAGAGCCTGGAGCCTGCTTCAGATTCTGTGTCTCCCTCTCTCTCTGACCCTCCCCTGTTCATGCTCTGTCTCTCTCTGTCTCAAAAATAAATAAACATTAAAAAAATTAAAAAAAAAAGAGTATGTCCAGTTCTACTTTTATAGTTTAGTAATTTTAATATTCATCTATGATGCAGCTACCAGGAATGGATTTTGCTGACCCACAAGGACCATCAGTAAGTACAGATCTCAATGAGATACTTTATTAAGAAAAATATCTATACTTCAAGAAAGAAGAGGGGTGCCTGGGTGGCTCAGTCGGTTAAGCGTCCGACTTCAGCTCAGGTCATGATCTCATGGTTTGTGGGTTCAAGCCCTGCATCAGGCTCTGTGCTGACAGCTCAGAGCCTGGAGCCTGCTTCAGATTCTGTGTCTCCCTCTGTCTCCCTGGCCCTTCCCCACTCACACTCTGTCTCTCTCTCTCTCTCTTAAAAATAAATAAACATTTTAAAAATAAACAAAAAGAAAGAAGAGTGAAAATGTTTAATTGCCCCATTCATTCATGAATATGAAGTATAATGGGTTCCTTTGTTTTCTTAAATATTAAATACTTATTTGTTAGACTAATCCACCGAAAATGCATTTCATATAACACTTAGAAATGGCTGTAATGGGAGGTTTGCCTGTATTATAGCAAAAATGAATTACTAATTCTGTTTTCTACCACTTAAAGGTGTTCCAAATAGCTCGTTTGATATCTCGGGGACCAATGCCACAAAATAAACCTTCTCCAGTAAGCTTTTTAAAAAATATGCCTCTGCTTATAATTTACTTGAACATTTTTCCTTGGAAAATGCATTTTATGATGATTATTGTATTTATATTTAGCTTTATCCAGGAATATTTTACATGTCCTATGGAGCAAATCAATTGGTAAGTCTGTAACCTACAAAAAATATCATTTTAAATTAAATATTATCTTAAGAGCTATAGTTATAAAAATCTAGGCTTCACACAAAAGATTCCATATTCTCTGAGTGCCTAATAGCAACTGAAATGTCAAGGAGGCACACTTTCTATTTGAGTAACTCTAGCCAGATATACACACACTCACACACACACACACATACACACACATACACACACACACACATATATACAACAGCATTTAGGAAAGGTAAATTTTCTATCTGAATTATCCAACTTGGCTCCATGCATTTAATAATGACTCACCTCTACACTTTACCCTGCTGTTGGACACGGCATTAACTTTAAGGTTTAAGGAAAGGTTAACTTTTTACTTTACTTTTAACTTTGTCTTGAGTAGTTAATGGGATAATAGGAACCTACTGACTGGTAATAAGATGCACTGTTTCTTTTTGAACAGAATGCTCCTGCCAGACTTGGCATCATGAGCTCAGAAGAAATGGCGGTGAGTAATGTCCTCAAACTGTTATGAAAATAGTGGTCAGGGCAGAACAGTCACAAAAGACTTGCTGCAAGAGGCATTGGCCATAAATGTCACTGAATATACAGCACAGGACTCAGATTGTTCCACTCAGACACCAAAACCTTGATTCTTAGGCAACATGCAAAGATTTTGCCACGTTTCCATCTAGTCACTTCTGAGTCACGACCATTCTAGAACATAAGATTTTGCCCTGTTTCTTGAATATGAGCAGAGGAGAAACCTTTCCTGAAAGGCCATTATCATTGAATGGCATATGCTTCAAACCAAAAAAAAGACACGCATGATTTGTACAGAGTTCCCATTTCTTCTCGGACTAAATAATTCAAAAGAACAAATTCAACAGCTTTGCAAACAACTTAGACCTTGACATTGAGAGATAAAAAAGAAAAAGAAAACAACTCTATGTATTATGTTATCCTCACCCCAAGTGTAGCCACCATCTGTCAGCACACAACACTGTTACAATGTTGTATACATGAACCTAACGTGACGTTGTGTGTCAACTATATTCAGATAAGAAAAAGAAAACTAACCAAGTTTAAAAGGTGATTAGTGTAAAATTCAAAGTGCGTTAATAAGTTAATTTGAGCATATTCTTTTTCTATTATCCATGCATATGACAACTTTAAATTTTGAGACCAGTAGACTTGCACAATTTCATATTTTCCCCCAGAAATTTCTACCTGTTACCTCTGTTAGAGGACAAAACAAAAGAAAACAAATACCATACTAAATTAAATTGTTATCAACTATAGATCCTATCAAATGAATAAATACCATAAATATGCTATCACCGAAAGAAAGCTCTCATCCCAACATTCTTTTTTTTTTTTTTAATGTTTATCTATTTTTGAGGGAAAAAGAGAGGCAGAGTGAGAGCAGGGGAGGGGCAGAGAGAGAAAGACACAGAATCCAAAGCAGGCTCCAGGCTGTGAGCTGTCAGCACAGAGCCAGACGGGGGGCTCAAGCTCACAAACTTCGAGATCATGACCTGAGTCAAAGTCAGATGTTTAACTGACTGAGCCACCCAGGTGCCTTTCTCATCCCAACATTCTTGAGTGCCTTGTATGAACTAGATGCATAGGAAGACACTATAGAGGCAAGATAAATTAGATAAGATTTCTGTTCTCAAGGAGTTTACTCTCTAATCAATGGGAAACTTAGATACAAGGGCAGATAGTGTCAAAATGTTGTGATAAGGGCAAACAGACCTATAAGAGAGGTAAAGGGGAGAGGCAGGTAGCCCAGGCAAGGGTTTCACAGTGCCATCCCTCAAGGAGATGATGTGAGAAGCTGAGATTTAGAGAGTGGAGAGCCAAGAGAAGGTAGGAGAAAAGAATGCGGTATCCACATACTACCAACACAACTGGCTGAAAATTCAAGTAAGCGTTAATTATCATCTTATCACTTTATTTATTTATATTCTGCCTCATGCTTAAAAGATTTTGTAGTAGCTTATGAAAAGCCCCCAGTAAAGGTCACCAAAAAATTGAAGATAGAATTTAAAATGAGTAAGCGATTAATTAAATATTACAAACATGCAAATTACAAAGCCCTACACAATCATTGTAAGTAGCCCAAAATTGGAGGCTGGATATTTTGGGGCAGCAAAGGCAGAAAAAAAGAGACCTGGTAAGTTCTACAATTCTAACCGTCCACAGGAAGAAAATATTTCAGTTCCTCCAGAGAGATCAAGCTTCTTTTTCTGACACATGTTCTAAAAATAAAAAGAAAGAAAAAGAAAAGGAAAATCTTAGAGAGGGCTTTGTTCATTTGAGAAATGATGTTGAGGTGGTTTTCTAAAATACCCCTCAACAAACTCAGCAATGGGCCAGTTTTTGTTTGTTTGTTCATTTGTTTTATGATGGCATTGCCTATTTTGGCTGCTTATTGTTTTCTTAACATTAACTTTGAACTTCCGTTTGCCTGTAGACTTGGTTCTGCCCTGCTTCCCCACTTCTCTCCTTCCTGCTTTCATTCAGACTTGGCAAAGGGTCTCCACCTGCCTTCCACCTTTCCAGAAAAGTGCAGAATCCTCTCCTTTATATTTCAAAGCCAGTTTAGTGAGAAATGTGCTTACCCAAAGCTGTCAATTCACTCTTTGTTCCCTAACAGTTTTTTATGATTTCTAGGTGAATCTGACCAATTGTGATTGCGTGGTATACTTAATAGTAGGTGATAACGGTACCTTTGGTAAATGGTTTATTTCCAGGGAGGCAGAGGAGGCCCCATGGCCTATGGAGCCATGTTCCCAGGATTTGGAGGCATGAGGCCTAACCTTGGAGGGATACCCCACAATCCAGCCATGGGTGGGGATTTTACTCTGGAATTTGACACCCCAGTCGCCGGAACCAAAGGCCCTGAGAAGGGCGAAGGAGGTGCACAAGGCTCCCCCAGGCCGGATGTCAACCCGGCCGATCCGGAAAACCCAGCTCTCCTTCCAGAGGTAGCACCTGGTGCCCTGGGAGGGCTTCTTGCTCACCCAAAGGGCAACGACCCCAGCCTGGCAAGAGGTCCTGCAGGGCAGAGTGCCGGACCCCCCAGGGTCACCCCAGCAGAAGCTGACCCACTGATGACCCCTGGATTAGCAGATATTTATGAGACCTATGGTGCCGACGTGACCACACCCCTGGAAGAAACGCCCACAGATACCACAGCCATCCCAGACACTCAGCAAACATCCATGCCAGAAAACAAGGCCCAGCAGCCCCAGATCATGCATGATGTGTGGCATTTCCAAGAGCCCTGAGAGCTTTGAGATTATCATCTACTTTCTGTATGCACAAGCTCCCCAGCTTTGTCCCTATAGTATATCTCTTTACTGAAACACTTACTACCCTGCCGCAGCAAAGGCGTTAAAAATGCTGAGCATATATTAATAAATACAAGTGGCTAGAAATAGTGTAGGTCCCCTTCTTGCTTTCATTCTCTTATTGAAATAAAATGTGTTGGCTTTCTCTGTGATTTAGAAATACTCTTAATGACATCAGAGCAAGTTTAAGGGTCTCTGCATGTGAAAATCGCTGTTTCTTAGCTGTCTTGGGCACTATAGAATTTCTCTCTCCAGCATGACACCGTCATATCCAGGAAATGCAACATTGCTTTGGAAATTTTTCTCCAAGCAAAGGCACATATTCTCAGAATTATGAGAGACACCATTCAAACATTATTAAACAGGGATGGGTGAACAATCCCTGACTGGTATTACTGGGTTTGGTAATATTGGATTTAAAATTCTCATTGTAGAGTATTTTATTTAATCTAGTAAAAACACTTAGCTTATTTTAAATAAAGAATTTTTCTCGTTGAAAATATCAGGAATTATATGTTTATTATTTACATATATTCAAATGGTTAAGAAAGGCATGCTCATTCCCTACCTTTGCTATTCTTTAACCCATTTTATTTAATTTGTTCATTCTTTCATTGAAAGTTTATTGAGTATCTACCAATGTCCTAGGCACTGTGCTAGGCAATGGGCACACAGTCCCTTCCCTCACAGCTTACACTGGGCATGACTGACAAGAAGACAGACAACCACAGTTTTTGTTTTTATGACAAAAACAGCCATTCTGAACCAACTCAAGTATTTTACATACATTATCTCACAACAATACTGCAAAACCCACAACATACGTGAAAAGTGCTATGAAAATGCCAAGCAAGGGGGGGGGGGGGGGAGAGAAAAAAAAAAAAAGAAAGAAAATGCCAAGCACAGGGTGCCGCCGAAGCCACAGAGGAGACAGCCTCACCCAGCCGGAGAGGCATTGGAGGGGCTGGGAGGGATCAGACAAGTTTTCTCAGAACCGTTTGCAGAATAAGGCCTCCAAGAGGAAGAAACACAAGAAGAGTCATGTGGGTGCCACGTGAGATTTAGCTCATTCCTGTGAAGTACACTGTGGTAAAAAAGGGAATCAGCAAATGATTGCTACTTGTCACCAAAGCTAGATATTCAGTCAGGGCTATTTGCCTAACTTGACAGGTTCCGAGGCCAGTTCTGGTCACCTGTGAAAAGTAGCCTCCCACCCCATTCTGTCCACCCCCTCCCAGGTGGCCCAGCCAGGCCTTACCCTCTCCAGGATCTAGATTCCTGTCCCTCCCCTGTGGAGATTCTGGGGATACAGCCCAGGAGATGAGCTCTGATGCCTCCGGACCTGGGATACTTCAGCAACCACAGCAGGACCGTGCAGCCATCCCTAACGTCTCCCCTTTTCAGGCAGAGCTCCGCTCACCCCTACCCTATGGCTAGAGCCCGAGGAGACCTGCAGGAGATTAAAACTGTGTCCTGTAGCGGCTCTGGCAAAGGTGCAAGGGTTGGAAAATGAGCCCCACCGTAGCCAGCAGGTGCCCACTGAGTCCCACCTTAGCAAGCCAGACAGTCTCCTAAAAAGCAGGATAGTAAAAGATGTCCAGACAGACACCACATGTTGTCATCTTTGAGTCTTTGGGAATGAGACCCAATCTCCCCGATCCTGTGTTTTCATCTCCATCATGGAGGTACAAGCCAATTCACCCCACATGGTTGTTGTGAGGTCTACATGAGATGGATAGTGCTGGGATAAAATTGCTAAGTCATAGCGGTTTCCACCTTTTCCTGCTGATCCTTTCCAGAAAGAGAACCCTGCAAAACAATCAGTAAGAATAGAATGGAATTGTTCCCATCATCTGAATGTGTGCTTTTCCATTCACACTCCACAGCTAGCCTTTTGACTTCTTCCTTATAATTCATAGCATGCATTTGTTTGTTTTTATTTTTTTTAATGTTTTTTTTTTATTTTTGAGAGAGACGAGCATGAGTGGGAGAGGAGCAGAGAGAGAGGGAGACAGAATCCAAAGCAGGCTCCAGGCTCTGAGCTGTCAGCACAGAGCCCAACGTGGGGCTTGAACTCACAAACTGTGAGACCGTGACTTGAGCTGAAGTTAGACGCTTAACCAACCGACTGAGCCACCCGGGTGTCCCCAGAGCATGCATTTGTGACATCACATATGCTGGTTTCCCTGGTGAATCATATCAAGGGCTCAGAGGTGGCCTCTCCATTGGTAGGCTGGGCACTGAACAGTGTTAATAGTTAGATGAGTTTGACAAGGCGGGGATACAGTGTTGTTGAGCCCTTGAATAACCTCTTTCCCTGCCACCATATCCACTTCAAACACTGGTCCAGTGAGCAAGCACCAAAGTGGCCAGAGAAAGAGGATAATGTCACCCACAGGAAGAACCATCTTCATTATTGAGAATTTCCTCCACCGTGGCTTCCCTCTATCGGGCATTTACATGAGAAACAAGTGTGTTCATACTATAGCCCATCCTGAGAGTCCTACCCAAATAGCCTGCCTTCTAGACCTCCTTAATACTAATTTTCCAATTTTATTATCTTTACGTCCCTGACCAGCTGACCAATCTGGTGCTGTGCTGAGTCAGTGTAAATCTGTAACTCGAGCCATCTCCCCTTCCAAACAAAATAGACGACCAGACACACCTCTTAAGGTCCTGCCCACTGAGTGGCATTGTGGTGCACTAACCGTGCACTTCCAGCTGATGCTGGAATACAGTACAGAAATGCACGAACCGGCAAACATTCTTTAATCTCCATTAATTGATCATAGATGGGTGGTCACAGGACTGATTCCCCAAACTGGGACACTTTTGACAACGAAAAGTGGTGTCATGAATGATAAATGAATGTTCACAACAGGTATAAGCCAGTACTAGCTAGGGCAAACCTGGACATCTGGTTTTGGGGGTTTTTTTTATTTTGTTTTTGGCTTTTGGTCATATGGAACTCCCCATGAGGCTAACTGTGTGGATTGAGGAAAGGCATCAAAGTCATAAAGAGAAAGTACGTGGAAGCCTGAACCAATCACTTGTGCAAGTTACTTGAGCCCTCCAGACCCGCTGAAACCTGGCGTCATATATATCGTTTCCACTTACAGTGGAATGCTGCTGTTTATACTCAGTTTTATGGTTTCAGTGGATCCTATACCACCTAGTTCAAGATAGGCAACTCAGCATAATCACTTGGCTCGCATAGCCCTGCATGCTGTCTCTACCAGGGTCCAGTAGCAAGGCAAGAACTTCTTTTCACAAAGAAAACCCTAAAGCTCTGTGCTGTTATTCTGCCAGCACTTGCCAGAGGTTCCCTGCAGCCACAGATACTTCCCATCCATTTGAGTCCCTGCGTCATAATGCACAAGTGACAGGGAAGCTTCTGTTACTGAATAGACACCTTTCTTGCCCTACGTTTCACTTAACATTGACAGTGTTATCAAGTGATAACAGTTTGTGCTACATGTTACCTTCAAAACACAAAGAAGCCCCACATGCATTTTGCTTTTCTCTTCTTGTGGGGTACTGGGAGCTGCCACAGTTTGCCTTTCACTTTAACTATCCTGACATGCCCAGGACTACCAAATGTCTAGAAATGTCAGCAGCCCTGTGGACTTTTGCAGTATTTATCTTCCACCTCCTGGCTTGCTATGCATGCTAATCAAAACCTGTTGCACTGTGTCTTCAGCGTAATGGACTGGCATGGTTTCTTATGGGATATGAAGGTGATCCAGCACCCTTAGGACTGTATTATGACAGTAGGAAAATTGACACAGCCCTGGGGAAAGACAGTTGAGGTTTGTAGTGTCCCTGTCTTTTAAAAGCAAACTGCTTCTGGTTTTTCTTACTGCTTGGGATAGGATGCAAGTATATGGTGGATCAATAACTACATAATAGGCGCCAGGAGTTATGCTGATTGGTTCCAATAAAGGCACCACACCTAGAACTACAGCTACAACTCACATCATCAGCTGACTGAGTTTGCAGTAATCTACCATGATTTCCCAGGACCCATCCAGCTTTTGCATCAGCCAAACAAGTGAGTTAAATGAGGATGTGGAAAGACACCTTCCCTGTATCCCTCAAGACTTCAGTGGTGACACTAATCTCCGCAATTCCCCCTACAAGACTTACCATCTGGTGGGGGGAGGGGGGAGGGGAGGGGAGGGGAGAAGGAATTGTAAGAAGAGACACAGTTCCAGGAGCTTCCTTCCTACCGTTACAGCTTGTGTTCCATTGGTGTAGGAATCTATGTGGGATTCTGCCAGTTATAAGATACATCTATTCTCACTATACATTCTGTGACTGGAAAATGACTTACTAGATAAATCCATTGGCTCCACTGTCAGATGGACATGGACCAAGATTCCATCTCTCATCTGATTTCTATAAGCTTTAATTGGTAAACTGTGAAGGCTTTGCCTGTTCAGGACCACCATCTAACAACCTGCTGGAAGTCTGGGTATTTCCCTTCCCCCACTCCCTCCCACATGCCCTAGAACACTGCATCAGTTTCTTCTGGAGAAGGTTTAGGGACACTACGGCATACACATGTGGTCTTTTCTCACAGGAACCTGATGTCCCCTTGACTGGGGGGCTGTAGGTCTGGGAACTGGATAAGACACTGTGAGTCCCACTAGGTGACTTGAGTTAGGCTCAATGAACCTAGATTCTTTTTGTCTTCTCATGTCAGGCCACATCTTAACAGAATGTCCATCTATTTTTATCGAGAAACCCATGATCGACTAGGCATCATCACAGATCCTTGCTGGTCAAAGCACTGTGATTATTATTCCATCTTGTGGCCTACCATGGTAATCACATCCTCTTTATCTGAGGGATAAACACCACCATCTGGCCTCTCCTGTCACAGAATCCTATGTTTCCCATTGAGACCCAAAGCAGCATCCCCATCATCATATCTGCCCTACAGAGGAGAAAACCACAGAGCTCATTATGCCCTAGTGAAGAAAGTATTTTCTGGACCTTTCTGGAGACAGGACGGTGGAGAGCTAATCTGGAGCAGTAAACATAACAGACCCATTATGCCCATGTGTCTCAGGAGTAGCACATCTGCCACAAATATAAAGACAATAGTTTGGGGGTGTCTGGGTGGCTCAGCTCACTGAGCAGCTGAATTTTTTTTTTACTTTTACTGTCATTGAGCAGCTGCATCTTTTTTTATTTTTACTGTAAGCAGGCTCTTATTAAACAAAATTCTAAGTGTATACTTTAAAACACCACATTATGCTTTAAATTATCTCCCAGAAGGAAGGTCTGAGGTACAGAAAGAATGAATAGTAAAACTGATAATGGCAGATATTGTTAAACAAACATTCAATGTAAAACAATAATAATAATGTCTAGGGGCGCCTGGGTGGCTCAGTCATTTAAGCCTCTTACTTTGGCTCAGGTCATGACCTCATGTTTTGTGAGTTCAAGCCCCCCATCAGGCTCTCTGCTGTCAGCACAGAGCCTGCTTCAGATCCCCTGCCACCCCCCCACCTCCATCCCTCCCCCGCTCATGCTCTCTCTCTCTTTCAAAAATAAACTTTGAAAAACTTGGGGTGCCTGGGTGGCTCACTGAGCAGCTGAATCTTGATTTCAGTTCAGGTCATGATCTCACAGTTGTGGAATCGAGCCCCACATAGGGCTCCACACTGGGTGTGGAGCCTGCTTAAGATTCTCTCTCTCCCTTGGGGCACCCAGGAGCACCACACTCATTCGGTTGAGCATCTGACTTTGGCTCAGGTCGTGATCTCTTCGTTTGTGACTTTGAGCCCCACATCCGGCTCTCTGCTGTCAGCCAGGAGCCTGCTATGGATCCTCTGTCCCATCTCTCTCTACCCCTCCCCTGCTTATGCTCTCTCACTCTCTCTCTCTCTCTCAAAAACAAATAAAAATTTTAAAAAACAAATAAAAATTTTAAAAAAAGATTCTCTCCCTCTGCTCCTCCCACACACGTGTACGAACACTCTCTCTCTCTTAGAGAAATAAATAAATTCAATAATTTTTATGTAGTACAGGAATAATTTTATTTTTATGTATATTGAGTGATTCTGGTTTCCCACTAACAGATGCAAAAGTGAGGTTCCTTTTATTCTATTTTTTTAAATTTTTTTAATGTTTATCTTTGAGAGAGAGAGAGAGAGAGAGACAGAGCATGAGCAAGGGAGGTACAGAGAGAGAGGGAGACACAGAATCTGAAGCAGGCTCCAGGCTCTGAGCTGTCAGCACAGAGCCGATCACGGGGCTCGAACTCAGAAGCCATGAGATCATCACCTGAGATGAAGTCAAACACTTAACCAACTGAGCCACCCAAACACCCCAGAGGTTCTTTTTATTTTTAAGAGTGTATTTATTTTTGAGAGAAGAGAGAGAGAAAGAGAGAGAGAGAGAGAGAGCTAGCATGAGCAGGGGAGGGGCAGAGAGAGACGGGGACAGAGGATCCAAAGCAGGCTCTGCACTGACAGCAGCGAGCCCCATGTGGAGCTTGAACCCACAAATCACAAGATGACCTGAGCCAAAATCAGACACTCAACAGACCTAGCCACCCAGGTGCCCCAAGGTTCCTTTTAAAATAAATTTCTTTTCATGTTTAAATTAAAAATATTAAGTAAATAGTACAAGTTATAATAAGATATGATAATCACAGGGGCAGTATAAATGACTATGTCGATGAATGAAGTTTAGGAAGACACCGATTTAATTCGATCTTCTCATTTATGGATGAGAAGATTCAATTCCCAGAGAGCAATTTGTTCTTCAAGTTCTAGTTGCTGTCAGAGGCTGAAAAACCGAGGCCTTCAGATGCCCCACTCAATGCTCTCCCACATGGACCCTTCACAGCAGTTGAACTTCCATTTGAGAATCTAGCAAAAGCTAGGAGTCATCTTTCCTAAGAAAGAAAGAAAGAAAGAAAGAAAGAAAGAAAGAAAGAAAGAAAGAGAAAAGTAAGTGGAGAGAACACAGAAAATTCTGCCAAAAAATTTCAGTGCTTACTCAGACGGCCTAAAAGCCTAATCATTCAAATACACACCAGTATATGGTAATGCATGAGCTGAAGCAAATACCCAAACTGACCCCGAGTCACAATCTGAATTTCATTAGGACTTGAATATACTCTCTTTGGGAAAATAAGTCTCAAACACATAGAAGCTCTGACTCCCTAAGTGTGTTCCGCTTCCATCCATAGAACTCAGCACTGAAGGGTTGACTTGTAGAGACAGCCTGTGCGAGCAGCCAAATGACATCCACAGACAGACTATGCTGCATTTTGTAGACGAGACCAAACTAAAAGTTTAGACAATTCCTTTCTTCCATAAACATGAGAGACAGGAGGGAAAGTAGAGCACTGGCAAGCACCCTGCACAGAAGGCAGACATTAGGAACAAACCCCACTCTGAGAAACCGTCATTATGAGGCTGTTGGTCATAATACCTTTGCTGATGCCTCCAGCACTCTCCTGTACTTTCATCTTTCCCCGGGGGTCAGCAGCTTTCCACCCAGAGACCTGCCTAACAACCGGTTTGATAATGACTTAAAGATAAGCTGTAGTGAGCACAGGGAAGGAAATGACTGTGGGTTTTTCCAGAGTGGATGGGGATTTACATTCTAATTTATTCACAAACTAGAAATGCGCAGGTGATATTTAAAGATGTGTTTGAAAAAAACTGACATAAAAGAGGTCAACCCTAGAGTTAAGTGTCTAGCATACTTTGAACATCACTCCAATATGACTGTCTAGGACTAGTCTATCCCTGCAAAGCAAGGAGGGCTGAGTCCCAGATAACAGAATACAGGCAACAACCTAGGAAAGAAAGAAAGAAAGAAAGAAAGAAAGAAAGAAAGAAAGAAAGAA
>NC_064811.1:55661273-55669117 GCF_023721935.1 Panthera uncia
AGAGGGAGGGTGAGAGGGAGGGAGGAAGGAAGGAAAGAAGGAAGGAAGAAAGGAAGGAAGGAAGGAGGGAGGAGGAAGGAAAAGAAGAAAGGAAGGAAGAAAGGAAGGAAGGAGGAAGGAAGGGAGGGAAAGAAGAAAGGAGGGAAGGAAGGAGGGAAAGAAGAAAGGAGGGAAGGAAGAGGGAGGGAGAGAGGAAAGAGAAAGAAAGAAAGAAAGAAAGAAAGAAAGAAAGAAAGAGAAAGAGGGAGGGAGGAAGGAAAGAAGGCAGGAAGGAGGGAGGGAGGGAGGAAAAGAAGAAAGGAAGGAAGAAAGGAAGGAAGGAGGGAGGAAGAGAGGGAAAGAAGAAAGGAGGGAAGGAAGGAGGGAAAGAAGGAGGGAAGGAAGAAAGAGGGAGGGAGGGAGGAAAGAGAAAGAAAGAAAGAAAGAAAGAAAGAAAGAAAGAAAGAAAGAAAGAAAGAAAGAGGGGCACCTGGGTGGCTCAGTCGGTAAGCATCCGACTTCAGCTCAGGTCATGATCTTGCAGCCCTGTGAGTTCCAGCCCCTCGTCAGGCTCTGTGCTGACAGCTAAGAGCCTGGAGCCTGCTTTGGATTCTGTGTCTCCCTCTCTCTTTGCCCCTCTACCACTCATGCTCTGTCTCTGAAAAATGAATACACCTTAAAAAATTTTTTTAATATAAAAAAGAAAAAGAAAGAAAGAGAGGGAGAGGAAGGGAGGGAGAGAGGAAGGAAGGGAAGTAGGGAGGGAGGGAAGAAGGAAGGAAGAAAGAAGGAACAAAAGGAAGGAAGGAAGGAGGGAGGGAGGGAAGGAGGGAAGGAAGGAAGGAGGGAGGGAAGGAGGGAAGGAAGGAAGGAAACCTGATTGAGACTGTCTCTCTGTCTTGGATTTCTAAGGCTTTCTTTCATATACACCCAGTGCCCAAATATGCCAAGCAAGCTACTTTCAAGCCAAATTTATGAAATGTAGTTTTTCCTTTAACAGCAGATTCTTAAAAACGTATCATTTGTCTCTTTTTTTTTTTTTTGAGGTTTTAGAGACGTTAGCACAAAGCACACATTTTTATGGAAGATTCCATCCTGATTCTAAGGACTGTCACCTAGTCAGTCTCCTGGAAAACACACTTGTTCAACAAAGATCTGAGTGAACACCATACATTAAACACTGTTCTAGGCGTTAGGAAAACAGCAGTGAACAGAGTGTCAAATCTGTGATACAGCATCAAGTGATGATAAGCCCTGTGAAGAACACTAAAGCAGGGTGAGGAAAGAAAGAGAAAGAAGGAACGATGGGGTGGTCACGGAGGGCTCCCTGAGGAGGTGACATTTGAATGCAATGATTTCAAAACTAAAATGTCCTTAGAGAAAAACTACTCATGCACACACTTGTAAATTTTTTAAAATAAAACACTGAATGCTAAATAAGCTACATAACTTGCTCAAGGTTGCACAATTGCAACCACAATTGGAAGCCAGCCTGGATGCAACATTTCTAGTCTGCTATTCTCTGCCACCTTCTATCACAGACTGAGGCATCTTCTTAGTTTTGGTGTTATACAGATGAAAGAAAACACATAAATTAACCCTGACTCCATGCCTGGATTTCATTAGAACTTGAGAACATCCTTTCTTGCATAAATACTACACACCAGGGGTGCCTGGTTGGCTCAGTCGGTTAAGACTTCAGCTCAGGTCATGATCTCCCGGTTTGTGAGTTCAAGCCCCACATCCGGCTCAGCGCACTGCCGTCAGCCTATCAGGGTGGAAACCCGTTGGGGTCGTCTGTCCCCGTCTTTCTGCCCCTTCCCCACGTGTGCTCTTCCCAAAATAAATAAATATTTAAATAAGAAAATAAATAAGTAAATACCACACAGCAGTATAATTTAGTAATTCAAATCCCAATTCTGTCCTTTCTGGCTGTGAGCCCATTACTTAACCTGTGTGTGTCACAACTTCCTTATCCGAAAACAAAATAAAACACTCAACACTAAGAGAGGTAATGACTTGCATACTAAGCACTCAGTAAATGCCAGGTATCCTTTTAGAACTGCTGATGTAGATAATATCATCTATCATTACAACTATAGCAATTATTTGTTTCCTATTTGTTTACAATCTGTCTCCCCCACCAGCCCTCTGCCAGCTAAGCTCTCAGATGGCAGGAATATGTTTGTCTTGTTTACCTCAGGGCTCCCAGACCCTGGAACAGTAACTGACTCAGAGTGTGTGCTCGGTAAGTATATACCAAATAAATTAGTGTATTTAAAATGCATAATTACCATAGTCATTGGAAAGGAAGCAAAGCTAAGGAGACTTTTTGCTGGTAAAAACTGCCAATGCCTACTTTGACTTAATGAGGCTTTAATCTAGAACTTGCTATTTGTTGTCACAAGTGAGGGCTCTAAGTAAGCCAATACCTGGCTTTACTTAATAGAAGCAGCTTCATCTATGTGGCCCCTACTTCTTACCACTTATTGTAAGAGGCAAGCTTAGGAGCACCTGAGTGGCTCAGTTGGTTAAGTGTCTGACTCTTGATTTGGGCTCAGGTCATGATCTCACAGTTCATGAGTTCAAGCCCCACACTGGGCTCAGCACTGATAGCACAGAGTCTGCTTGGGATTCTCTCTCTGCATCTCTCTCTCTCCCTCTCTCTCTCTCTCTCTCTCAAAATAAAAAAAAAATAAACTTAAAAAAAAAAGCTTAGTTAAGCTGCTACAATGTTCTTAATTCAGCTAACACATTTTGAGCACCTGTTAGGCTCTGGCACTGTGTTTAATCCCTAGAAACACAACAGCACCAAGACGAATAGGTCACTCAGATGCTGTGGCAAACGCTCCTATCTAGATAAGCATTCAAAGGACAGAAAGCTGCCTCTGCCGGGAAAGAAGAGGGAAGTTTCAGAGATTCCATTTTCCAAGTGGAGGAAGGAAAGCAAGAACTCTAGGCTCAGTAAACCACACGTGCAGATGGACAAATATGTGGGAAGATCTGGCAAATCTAGGGAGGGGGGAAATGGAACAATATGGCAAAAGTGTCATGATGTCAGGGATAAAAACAGGAAAAGACAGATGACGGCTTGTACGCCAGGCTGAGGAGTTCACATTTGTTCTGTAGCTCCCAGAGAAGACTGTTCTAGGACAGAACGGCTGTGAGTGAAATTAACCCTGATAGCAGTGTGGTGGGCTGGAGGGTGTCCTTGGATGGGGAATGGCTAAAGGCATGAACCCTGTTAGGGCTGTCTCTGTCCTCTGAGTGTTCCTTCCTGTCTCTGTTTTGTCTTCCTAATGTGTGCACGCGTGTGTGCGTGCATGTACAAACCCTGGGGTGTATACCTCTCTTCCTCTCTGTTTCTCTTTGGCTCTCTGCTTTCTATCTCTCTCTTTGCCTCTCCCACTATCATTATTTAATGTATTGAGTCTCAAACATGGAATATACTAACAGTTGCTAAGAATTGCTCAAAACAAAATATCACGTGGCAAAATAGACTCTACATTGAAAGTCAGTGCCTCCAACACTGAGCCTAACCAGCAATGAAACCCTGGAAAAATCACCTAATCTCTCTAGGCCTTAGTTCCCTCATCTGCCCCATAAAGGGGATGATTTTATTTAATTCCACAAGTATTTACTGAGTGCCTAGTATGATCTAAGTACTAGAGACTTAGTAATGGAAAAACAGACAAAAGCTCCTACTTTTACTGTAAAGGAAAGATAGACAACAAAATCTAAATTAGAAAAATATGTGTAAATTGATGATAAGTACAACAGAAAAAAAGCAGAATGGGAATTAGAGAAGATGATGGGGTGACCATTTTCATCAGGTTAAGCATCACTGAGAAGGTAGCATTTGAGTAAAGATCTAAAGGAAGCAAGAGAGTGAGCTATGTCAATTCTGGGAAAAAGTATTCCAACCAAAGGGCACTGCCAGTGCAAAGGTCCTAAGGCAGAAGCATACCTGGTATCATGATAAAGTAACAATACCAGTATGGCTGGAGCAGAGGAAGGATAGAAAGTAGGAAGAGATGGACATCAGAGAGGTGAGATCAGATCACATATGGCCTTGTGGCCATGTAAGGACCATCTTTGATGCAGACTGAGATGGAGAGTCATGATCTGACTTATATATAATGTATCACTTGGCTGCTGATTTCAGGATAAACTGAAGAGGAGCAAGAAGCAAGCAGAGCAACTATGAAGGTGGTAACATTGGACCACAGTAGATGGACATGGTGCAAAATGTCTGATTTTGGATCTGTTTTGAAGGTAAAGCTGGCAGGATTTGTCCAGGAATTGGAGAAGGGTCAAAGAACCCCAAGATTTTAGGTCTGTGAAACTAGAAAGACACAGACACTTGCTTTAGGTGATTCTAAAGTGGGCACCTAGTGGCTCAGTCAGCTAAGCATCTGACTTCGACTCAGGTCATGATCTCGCAGTTTGTGGGTTCGAGCCCCACGTCAGGCTCTGTGCTGACAGCTCAGAGACTGGAGCCTGCTTTGGATTCTGTGTCTCCTCCTCTCTCTGCCCCTCCCATGCTCATGTTCTGTCTCTCTCTGTCTCTCAATAATAAATAAACGTTAAAAAAAATTTTTTTAAATAAAGTATCATCTGACTCTGAAACTCTATGATTTGGAGATGTTTTTTTCTCTTTTTTCCATGGTGGAAACTTCCCCTGAATGGGAAACTAGTTCTTAAAAAATTGAAAATGTATGATATCTCTTTTAAATTATTTTCTCTCCTCAGAAAGCCTTACAATAAAAAGAAAAATCTATGACAGAAACTTTCTTTAAAAATCATGAAAGAAAGGGGAGGAGCCAAGATGGCAGAACAGCATGGAAGTTTTTTGTGTATCTCACGTCCATGAAATACAACAAGACCAAATACGGCCAGACTAAACCATCCTACACACCTAGAAAACTGATTGGAAGATTAACACAATAATCTGCACCACAGAATTCAGCAGGTACATGGCGCGGAGAGGTGAACTTGGGGAGAGGGAAGCCGGCGGTGGGCAAGGAGCTGCCTTTGCAGGTGGAGACAGGACAGAGACTGGGGTGGGGGAGAATACGGGAAAAACACCCCTCCCCAAAAGCAGCTGGAGAGAAAGTGGAAAATTGGGAACAGCCGCAGGGACTAAACCTAAAAGGGAGAAACAAGAGGGTTTAAATTCTATTAAGACTGTAAACAAGGGCAGCGCAAAGTCTGCAACTCCACAGCTCGATACCTGGCGGTGTTCTGGTGGGAAAGGTGAATCCCCAGGAACAGAGTGGGGTCCGGAGGTTCTCGGTCCACACGGGGAAAAGCGGTTCCACTGCTGTAAGAACATTTGGTAGAGACCGTTGAAGCCACCTGGTCCCAGCAGACCCCAGAACACGGCCACATTCGCTGGTGCTGGAACAAGGTGGTTAAGGGTGAAGCCTGGTGCCATATGTGTGTTGTTATTTTCCATAATCCCTGAAAAGCTGCTGCTACACTATCTCATGAAATTTTTCTGGGGCAGGATGGCACCTGGCCACAGTCTCAGGGCACCAGCAGCAGCAGGGTCCAGCGGGAATTCCTGGGTGTAGCTGACAATCAGTCATTGCTCATTCGGCCATTGCTCGGTGAGACCCTCCCGCAGAGGGGCGGAACGGGTCAAAGCCGCAGTCCTTCTGAAGTAAGGGGCTGGGGAAAACAGCCGCACCTGAGACAAAACTCAGGAGAGAGGTACTGCCTGGGGCCTGGTCACGGGAGAGTGGAGAAGCGGGAGTGGGTGAAAGCTGAAGACAGAGAACGGGTTCACAATTCCTGATCTGGGAGAACAGACTGGGTACCTGGGTGACTCCATTTTCACCGCTACTGCACATGCGCGTACGCAACTACAAGCGCTGCAACACTCCACCCCAGTAGGCTAGCAGCGCCATCTAGTGGAGAATGGAGCTGTTACACTGAGCCCCGCCCAACTGGGCCAACCTGGCTCTTCAAGAACAGAAGTCTCACTGCCTACTTAGTTTATAGACTATAAAGCACTACATAGTCTGACTTCTAGGGGAAAACGAAGTAATTTCAGTCCTACTTCAATCCGTTAGCAGGTCCATTTATTCAATTGTCTTTTTTTTCTCTTTTACACTTCTTTTCTATTTCTTGAATACAGAAAAAGAAAAAAATCATTTTTATTTTCAATTTTTATTAAAAATATTTTTCTTTGATTTTTTTACTGTATTTTTACTTTTGTGTAAATTTTTTCAAATTCTATCTTACTTCCATCATTCTATTTTAGTCTACTTCAGTGTATTCACCTATTCAAATTTTCAAATGATTTCCTTGTTTTCTTTTTCTTTTTCCTCTTTTTCATTTCCTTTCTTTTTCTTTTTTTTTAATTTTTTTTTTAACGTTTATTTATTTTTGAGACAGAGAGAGACAGAGCATGAACGGGAGAGGATCAGAGAGAGAGGGAGACACAGAATCTGAAACAGTCTCCAGGCTCTGAGCGGTCAGCACAAAGCCCAACGCAGGGCTCGAGCTCACGGATCGCGAGATCATGACCCGAGCTGAAGTCGGCCGCTTAACCGACTGAGCCACCCAGGCGCCCCTCCTTTCTTTTTCTTGAATGCAGAAAGTGGAAAACTTCATTTTTACTTTAAATTTCTATTAAAAATATTTTTCTTTAATTTTTTACTATATTTTTGCTTTTATGTAAATTTTTTTTAATTCTATTTTACTCCCATCATCTCATTTTAGTCTACTTCAGTGTATTCATGTTTTCAAATTCTCAAATGATTTCCTTTTTTGTTCTCCCTTTTTTCCTCTAATCTGTCAAACCACTTTCAACACCCAGACTAAAACACACCTAGGATCTAGCATCATTTATTAAATTTGTGTGTGTGTATGTGTGTGTTTAATTTTTAATTTTAATAAATTTTAATTTTAATTTTTTAATTTTAATTTCTCTACCACATTAATTCCTTTTCTCCCTTCAAAATGACAAAACGAAGGAATTCACCCCAAAAGAAAGAGCACAAAAAAATGACAGCCAGGGATCTAACCAACACAGAGACAAGCAAGATATCTGAACCAGAATTTAGAATCACAATAATAAGAATAGTAGCTGGAGTCAAAAATAGATTAGAATCCCTTTCTGCAGAGATAAAAGAAGTAAAAAATAGAATGAAATTAAAAATGCTATAACTGTGCTGCAATCATGGATGGATGCAGAGGCGGCAAGAATGGATGAGGCAGAACAGAGAATCAGCATATAGAGGACAAACTTATGGAGAATAATGAAGCAGAAAAAAAGAGTGAGATTAAGGCAAAAGAGCACAATTTAAGAATTAGAGAAATCAGTGACTCATTAAAAAGGAACAACATCAGAATCATAGGGTCCCAGAAGAGGAAGAGAGAGAAATAGGGGTAGAAGAGTTATGTGAGCAAATCATAGCAGAAAACTTTCCTAACTTGGGGAAAGACACAGACATCAAAATCCAGGAAGCACAGAGAACACCCATTAGATTCAACAAAAACCGACCATCAACAAGGCATATCATAGTCAAATTCACAAAATACTCAGACAAGGACAGAATGATGAAAGCAGCAAGGGAAAAAAGTCCCTAACCTACAAGGGAAGACAGATCAGGTTTGCAGCAGACTTATCCACAGAAACTTGGCAGGCCAGAAAGGAGTGGGAGGATATATTCAAGGAGCTGAATCGGAAAAATACGCAGTCAAGAATTCTTTTTCCAGCAAACAAAAATCACAGGAGTTCGTGAAAACTAAACCAGCCCTGCAAGAAATCTTAAGGGGGACTCTCTGAGGGGAGAAAAGATGAAAAAAAAAAACATAAATATATATATATATATATATATATATATATATATATA